>NC_037672.1:91022298-91054806 GCF_003255815.1 Theropithecus gelada | reverse complement strand
GTTGGGAGATCCACTGCTCTCTTCAAAGCTGTCAGACAGAGTCATTTGGGTCTGCAGAGGCTTCTGCTGCGTTTATTGTTTACTGTGCCCTGTCCCCAGAGGTGGAGTCTACAGAGACAGGCAGGTTTCCTTGAGCTGCTGTGAGTTCCACCCAGTTCGAGCTTCCCAGCAGCTTTGTTTACCTACTTAAGCCTCAGCAATGGCGGGCGCCCCTCCCCCAGCCTCACTGCTGCCTTGCCGGTAGATCACAGACTGCTGTGCTAGCAATGAGGGAGGCTCCGCGGGCCTGGGACCCTCCCGGCCAGGTGTGGGATATGATCTCCTGGTGTGCCTGTTTGCTTAAAGCGCAGTATTGGGGTGGGAGTTACCCAATTTTCCAGGTGTTGTGTGTCTCAGTTCCCCTGGCTAGGAAAAGGGATTCCCTTCCCCCTTGCGCTTCCCAGGTGAGGCAATGCCTCGCCCTGCTTCAGCTCTCGCTGGTCGGGCTGCAGCAGCTGACCAGCACCGATCGTCTGGCACTCCCCAGTGAGATGAACCCAGTACCTCAGTTGAAAATGCCGAAATCACCGGTCTTCTGTGTCGCTCGCGCTGGGAGTTGGAGACTGGAGCTGTTCCTATTCGGCCATCTTGCTCCGCCCCCCCAGAAGCTTCTTAATCTGCATATAAGTTGCAAAAAGAAAAAGAAATGCATTCAGCATTTGTTCAGCATTTATATCATGCCTTTTCTCATAAAGTATAAGCAAAGTGCTTATTGGGCAGGTAGTTAACAGCTTCATTTTAACCTTAAGAACACAGAGAAATAGATTGTTAGTTAAAGAACAGAAAAGCTGTGAACCTATCGTGTTATACTTATTTCCCCAGACAAGTAAGGTCATATCCTTGAGAGTCAAACCTAATCTAGTTTTGCTGTCTCTCTGCAGTATTAAATAGTAGCTTTAAAGACTCTAAGAGAAGCAGATTTAAGGCTTCTAGAAGGCTGTTTGCAGTAGAAGAAAGCAGGGCCATAATTCACCAGCTTCATTTTCCTTTCTGATCACTTACTCACTTGCAATAAGTTGGAGCTCAAGCTTAATTATCTGGAGGTGGTGCCCACTTTTCACTGTGATTCGTCTCTGGAAACCACACAATAAAGCAAGCTGTGGCCAAAGGAATCCTGTTTTCCCACTGTACAGTTTAAGTTGACAATCCAACTGGAGACTCAGCATGAAATTAATTATGGCAGTGACTGAACAATTTCATACAAGCAAAGATACAGGTGCTTTAAATGTTGATAGCAGTTAAATCAGTAAAGCCAGAGTTCTATTTTTAAAAAAGGCTAGATAGAGTAAACACATTGATAGGACCCCATTGTACTGTAGTGTTCAGATAATTTTACTACATGGAAAACTTGATTTATTGAAAACTTATATGTGAGTTATTATAACTGTTATTGAAATAGTTACCATTACTTCCACTTGATGTCTTTGATGTTGTACAGGTTTGGGGGGAGATTATTGGAAAGGCTCAAACAAAAGCAGTTAAGGAATACAGTTAAGTGAAAAAGGTAAAGTGACTAACAGTGCGTATCGCATGCTACCATTGGTGTACAAAAAGGAAGGGAAATGCATGCACATATATATTTCTTTGTATGTGTAGAGTATCTCTGGAAGGATGCAAAGGTAAGTGCTTACACTGGATTGGTTGCCTTCACTAAGGGGAACTAATGGGTGACGGGACAGAAAGTCCCTTTTGTAGCATTTGAATTCCAATTTTGAATTTATAACCCACTTAAACAGTACAATTTTGGCAGATTTAAGATATAGAGCCCATTTTAAAATAGAAATAAAAATGGTAACAGTCAAGATAAATTTGAGAGATGTTTTCATTCCCTCTAGATAATTCTCTGTAGTAAGACAAAGAGAACAATATTATTCTAACGTCTTTAGATTAGAATATCAAATTCAGAATCATTCTTTTAAAAACAGTCATTGTAAGCCAGTAAGTAAGAAAAATTTAACCTCACTAATAGTCAAATAAGTGCAATTTAAAATGTCATAGCATTTTTGACTTTAATTTGGTAAAGATTTTTGGCATTATTACATATATTTGGTAAATTTTTACCAAATTAAAGATGAAATTTTGGCAGGATTTAAGAGGTGTTGAGACTTGGCAGGTTTTCTACAGGAAGTAAAGACAAGTATTAGGTTTCCTGAAAGTTGCTTTCAGGAAAGCAACAGGTCACAAGTCATGACCTTAAAATACTTATGCCCCTTAACATAAGAGTTGTGTTGCTTAGAATCTGTTTTAAGGAAATAATAGGTAATGTGGCAAGGGATCATTGACAAAAAAATATGTTCATCACACTGTTGTTTTAAAAGCTTGACATGGGAAGCTTCATAAATGGCCAGCAATAGGAAAATACTTATATTGGGGTGTATTTATCCAGTGAAGTATTATATGTACATTAAAATGTTTTAGAAAAAAATTATTTACACTAATAAATGTTCCTGATATAATGTTTCATAAAAAGCAGCATATATAGTCTTTAATATGTGGTACAATTCCATTTATGTAAAAATACTTCTGTATATACACAGAAGATGACTTAGAAATACACAGAAATATTGGCTGTGGTCATCTCCATCTTAGTCAATCCTAAACTGCTTCTTTTCGGTTCTGTATTTTTAAAATTTCTAAAGCAAATAGGCATTACATTTGTTTTATTTTAAAATGAAAAAATTCCATTGAGGATCTAGGTATTTAAAGATCTCCCTATGAAGTTAAACTCCATGGTTTGTAGAGGACCTTGGAATCTAGTTCTCATGCTCATCTGAGAGATGTTCTTTTTGAAGTGGGGAGAAATAGGCAGTCAGGAAGGTGGCATTGCCCTGTGATGGTGCAATGGAGTGTACTGAACTTATTGAGCTATGGAGCATTAAGATGCTGGCTGGAGCCACTTTCTGCTTCCCACTGCTTTCTGGAGTTCTTGGCCCAAGTAGTGAAGAGTCTGCTGTAGCTACCCTTGAAGGGTGGGTCCTAATTACACAACATGGATTGGAATGTTTCAAAAATGCCATATTTTCTATGGAAAGGGATTATATTGATGGTCCCAAGATGGAGTGGACCCTGCAGTGCTATTTCAAAGCTGATTTCACAAGAATTGGGGGAAAGGTTATGTGACCTCAGCATTGGCTCAATAAACTAACATTTACAGAGTGCCTGCTGTGGATCCGACAGAATGCATAGCTACCGACACCTAGCAGGCTGTTGGGTGATGAATGAACTGATTGCAGAATTGCTCAAGCAGTGAACCTACGAATGCTACCTCTTCTCTTGGGGCTGTGTGGTTGGAAAAGTCAATGTACCTCTTGTAGGATAGGTGGTAGCATTAGATGGACAGAAATTCCTTTAGAAGCCCCTTAACAGAAGTGTTCTAGAAACCACACTCTACCTGTTTTCTAATGTCCTGTATCTGATTGGTTAAATGTAATGGACATATTTTTGGTATTACAGATAATTTTAGTTTTTATTGCTGTTAGGATCTTAACAGCAACGACCTAAAAATGCCTTTTTCCCTCCTGCCCTTTCTGAAGAAATAGCACTGAACTGAGATTTACTAGATCCACATTCTACCTCCAGTTGAGACAGTAACTGGCTGTGTGACATTGGGCAAATCACATTAACCTTGTCAGATCTTAGTTTTCTCATCTGTCTGGAGATTGGATCAGTATACCCCTAAGGTCTGTTCTGGTTCTAAAGGCTATAAATTGGTCATCCTCTAAGCTCAACTGCTTTCCTGTCTGATTCATTTCTCTCTCTCACAAACAGGAACAGCTTCAGCTGCGGGGCTCCTTTACCTGCACACGTGGGCAGCTGCTATGTCCGGCTGTGTCTTCGCTGTCTTTACTGCGTCCATGTGGCCTCAAGCACTTGGACACCTTATTAACTCAGGGACAAACCCTGGGAAAACCATGACCATTGCCATGATATTTTATCTTCTAGAAATATTTTTCTGTGCCTGGTGCACAGCTTTTAAGTTTGTCCCAGGAGGTGTCTATGCTAGAGAAAGATCAGATGTGCTTTTGGGTGAGTATATTTGAAAGGTATGGATTAAAATAATTACTCAAAAATATCCTTATGGACTGACCAGGATTTAGCACCTTATGTAACTGGTAGAAGTAAACAGGATGATCTAGCTTTCTTAATAAAATAGACTCTCTTGATTAAAACATAAAACCTGGAGGGATGTCTAAATTATAAATTAAAAACAAATGTCTTAATTTACCAGCGCATTTGAGTAATACTTATTACTACAAAGGTCTTTTAAATTAATTAGTTGTGAAAAGATTCAGTCCATACTAAAGTGTAAACAATGTAACACTTGTGTTATATGACGTGTTAGGAAAAGGTATGATCATGATACTCATGCTGCCACTTCAGTGGTTGGCTTGTAAATATACATGGGGATTGTGATTTTTTGGGGTTCCCCTGAATTTCATTTATGAATGTTTTTTTGAGATGAGGTCTTACTCTGTTTCCCAGGCTGTAGTGCAGTGGTGTGATCATAGCTCACTGTAACCTTGAGCTCCTGGCCTCAAGCGATCCTTCTACCTCTGCCTCCCAAGTAGTTGGGCCTACTAGGTGTGGGCCACCACACTCCACTAATTTAAAAACTTTTTGTAGAGACGGGGGTTTTGCTATGTTGCACAGGCTGGTCTTGAACTCCTGGCCTCAAGTGATCCTCCTGTCTTGGCTTCCCAAAGTGCTAAGATTACAGGTGTGAGCCACCACACCTAGACGCTATCATTTTTATTTAGTATATTTGTACCAAAAAATTCATATATCTTAGTGTAAATGATAAACCTCCAAATCATAGCACAAATATATTTACCATTTTAGTGGTTATGAATTTGCATACCAAAATTATAATTTCATAAACTTAGCTCAGTTTAATATTTTAAAAATTGATTCATATACCAAAATTATAATTTCATAAACTTAGTTCAATTTTAATATTTTAAAAATTGGCTTCTGGCAATAATAAAATTATTGGTGTATACCAGGCATACATAAATCAAATGTTGTGAATCATTTAGATTACATAATTTTAGCTTAAGTAACATGTCAAATTCTTCCACAAAATGTTTGAAAGATGAGGAGAAAAAAACATGTTAATAAGGGATAAACTCGTTCGTTTGTTCAGTTATTCATTAAGAACATTAACATGATTTCACTGGTTGTCTACATTTTGAAAAAAATATGATCATGTACCTTATGTTCCAGGAACAGTGCCAGATACTGAAGATTATTTTTTCACCTTTTTATCTGTATAAATTTGTGGGGTACAAGTGCAATTTTGTTACATGCATAGGTTGCATAGTGATTAAGTCAGGACTTTTAGAGTATCTATCACCCTAACAGGGTACATTGTACCTATTAATCAATTTCTCATCACTGCCCCCTTTCCCGCCCTCTCATTCTTCTGGTCTACTTTATATAGCATTCCCAGCTGCTGAAATATTAAAAACACCCACTGTCCTTGCCTACCTGGATCTTTAGTTGAATGGGGGAAACACCATATATAAAACGAGACAAATACTTAAGAAATTACAGTTGTGCGAGTGCTACTCAGGAGAAGTGAAGGCTTCTATTTGGGTTCTGTTTTTTTCTTTTTCTTTTTCTGTTGCTCCAGCTGGAGTGCAGTGGTGCAGTCATAGCTGTGTATCCTTGAGCTCCCACCTCAACCTCCCAAGTAGCTGAGTCTCCAGGCACACACGACCATGCCTGGCTGATTGTTATTTTTTGTAGAGATGGGGTCTCACTTTGTTGCCCAGGCTGGTGTCGAACTCTTGGGCTTATGCAATTCTCCTGCCTTGGCCTCCCAAGGTGCTGGGATTACATCTACCTGAGTTCTGCTACAGTGGTGCCCTGACAGATATCCAACTACTCTGTACATTTTCCCATATGCTTTTCTACCCCATGAACTAGACATCTGTCAGGACAGGCTGGTTTGAAAGACATATTTTCAAATTACATGAAATATTTTTGAATTAACTTGGAGAATTTGGTATTTCTGGTAAATACTCAAGCTTTTATCTAATGAGAGAAATACATTGCTGTATTTCTTCTGTGGTAACCTTGGCTTTGTAAACTTTGTATTTCTTCTGATTTCTTTCAGGTGTGTGTACTCTCCCCTGCTTTGTTTTCTTGTCCAATGCCCTGCTTTTTTTCTTTTACAAGCTTGCTTAGGGATCTGCCATGAGAATAAAACAAATGAAAGTAAGAACTATTCCATGCATGAGTTTGTTTCTTTAGAATTTTATGAACGATGAGTTTTTTTTTTTTTTTTTTAGTTTCTTCTCACTACTTATGGGATTGTAGAAACAGTGCATAATTACAACTTCATACAACTAAGAACTTTAAAGAAAAATAAGAGTGATGTTATTTGATGAGGCCACAAAAGCCAAGAAATATTAGTAATATTTAGAGTAGCTTTTAATACAACTGAGTTGAAAATAATCTTTATTATATCAGAATTTAGTTATAAATTTATTTTCTGGGTTCCTCCTGCTGTTTCCTGGAAAATTGGATACCGCTGGTTTTGCTTGGCTTTTGACTTTCACTTGACGTTTCTTAAATGCCTTAATTTCTTAATTTCCATATGGCAGCATATCTCTGTTTCCATTTTTAGTGTGTATGGTTTTAGATGAAGTAAGTAAACTTTAAGTGTAAGCTAGTTTGTTGTGCATCCCAGTTTAGCTCTACTTTATTGTCTGGCCTGTTGGCACACTGTGAGTTCCCGCATGCATCCTCTGTGCGGCCTCTGTGGCTGGAGGACTCATTTCCTGGGGCAGAATTATTGCAACAAGCACTGCCATATTAAGAGCCTACATATGCTCCATTGTGATTCTCAACCTGGTGCACGGAAGGGCTCTTACTGCATCCCTATGGGAGCTCAGAAGATTTCACTGTCCCCTGCTCAATCAACAGTCAGTCAGTAACACCTTCAGCAACCTAACAACTAGGAAATACTCAAGAAATTCAAAGAAATATGCATCGGGAAAAGGCTGGGGTCCTCTCACTTAAAGCATGATTCCTAGAACCCTACCTGATATTTTCCAGTTATCAAAGGCACTACCAAAGTAATTGCTTAGGTTCTGAGATAAATTAAATCAGTACATGAATTTCCAGGGTATGTTCCTTTAAAAGAAATCTCAGCTGCTGGAATACAACATTGGAAGGATTTTTGGATCAGAGTATAACGTATTCTTTCTTTCCCTTATAACAGGGACAATCTTGTTAATTATTGGGCTGAATATGCTATTTGGTCCTAAGAAAAACCTTGACTTGCTTCTTCAAACAAAAAACAGTTCTAAAGTGCTTTTCAGAAAGAGTGAAAAATACATGAAACTTTGTAAGTATAGTTTTACATTCTTAAAAAATTAATTATATAAAATTCTAAATATATGAAATTAAAGAGTATAATGGTCCCTCAGGTGTCCTTCATCCAGTTTCAGCAATTCTCAACATTTTGCCATGTTGTTAACAGCTATCTTCTCTACTTTTTTAAAAAAATTATACTTTAAGTTCTAGTGCGCATGTGCACAACGGGCAGGTTTGTTACATAGGTATACATGTGCCATGTTGGTTTGCTGGACCCATCAACCTCGTCATTTACGTTAGGTATTTCTCCTAATGCTATCCCTTCCCCGGTCCCTACCCCATGGCAGGCCCCGGTATGTGATGTTCCCTGTCCTGTGTCCTTGTGTTCTTATTGTTCAATTCCCACCTATGAGTGAGAACTTGCAGTGTTTGGTTTGTTGTCCTTGTGATAGTTTGCTGAGAATGATGGTTTCCAGCTTCATTCATGCCCCTGCAAAGGACATGAACTCATTTTTTATGGCTGTGTAATATTCCATGGTGTATATATGCCACATTTTCTTAATCCAGTCTATCATTGATGGACATTTGGGTTGGTTCCAAGTCATTGCTATTGTGAATAGTGCTGTAATAAACATACGTGTGCATGTGTCTTTATAGAAACATTATTTGTAATCCTTTGGGTATATACTCAGTAATGTGATGGCTGGGTCAAATGGTATCTCTAGTTCTAGATCCTTGAGGAATCACCACAGTGTCTTCCACAATGGTTGAACTTATTTACACTCCCACCAACAGTGTAAAAGCGTTCCTATTTCTCCACATCCTCTCCAGCACCTGTTGTTTCCTGATTTTTTAATGATTGCCATTCTGACTGGTTTGAGATGGTATCTCATTGTGGTTTTGATTTGCATTTCTCTGGTGACCAGTGATGATGAGCATTTTTTCACGTGTCTGTTGGCTGCATAAATATCTTCTTTGGAGAAGTGTCTGTTCATATACTTTGCCCACTTTTTGATGGGGTTGTTTTTTTCTTGTAAATTTGTTTAAGTTCTTTGTAGATTCTGGATATTAGCCCATTGTCAGATGGATAGATTGCAAAAATTTTTTCCCATTCTGTAGGTTGCGTGTTCACTCTGATGGTAGTTTCTTTTGCTGTGCAGAAGCTCTTTAGTTTAATTAGATCCCATTTGTGAATTTTGGCATTTGTTGACATTGCTTTTGGTGTTTTATTCATGAAGTCTCTGTCTATGCCTATGTCCTGAATGTTATTGCCTAGGTTTTCTTCTAGGACTTTTATGGTTTTAGGTCCTACATTTAAGTCTTTAATCCATCCTGAATTAATTTTTGTACAAGGTGTAAGGAAGAAATCCAGTTTCAGCTTTCTATATATGGCTAGCCAGTTTTCCCAGCACCATTTATTAAATAGGGAACCCTTTCCTCATTGCTTGTTTTTGTCAGGTTTGTGAAAGATCAGATGGTTGTAGATGTGTGGTGTTATTTCTGAGGCCTCTGTTCTGTTCCATTGGTCTATATATCTGTTTTGGTACCAGTACCATGCAGTTTTGGTTACTGTAGCCTTGTAGTGTAGTTTGAAGTCTGGTAGCATGATGCCTTCAGCTTTGTTCTTTTGGTTTAGGATTGTCTTGGCTATGCGGGCTCTTTTTTGGTTCTATATGAACTTTAAAGTAGTTTTTTCCAATTCTGTGAAGAAAGTCATTGGTGGTTTGATGGGGATGGCATTGAATCTATAAATTATCTTGAGCAGTATGGCCATTTTCATGATATTGATTCTTCCTATGCATGAGCATGGAATATTCTTCCATTTGTTTGTGTCCTCTTTTATTTTGTTGAGCAGTGGTTTGTAGTTCTCCTTGAAGAGGTCCTTCCCATCTCTATTAAGTTGGATTACTAGGTTTTTTATTCTCTTTGTAGCAATTTTGAATTGAAGTTCATTCATGATTTGGCTCTCTGTTTGTCTGTTATTGGTGTATAGGAATGCTTGTGATTTTTGCACACTGATTTTGTATCCTGAGACTTTGCTGAAGTTGCTTATCAGCTTAAGGAGATTTTGGGCTGAGATGATGGGGTTTTCTAAATATACAATTATGTCATCTGCAAATAGGGACAATTTGGCTTCCTCTTTTCCTAATTGAATACCTTTATTCTTTCTCCTGCCTTATTGCCCTGGCCAGAACTTCCAACACTAAGTTGAATAGGAGTGATGAGGGAGGGCATCCTTGTCTTGTGCTGGTTTTCAAAGGGAATGCTTCCAGTTTTTGCCCATTCAGTATGATATTGGCTGTGGGTTTGTCATAAATAGCTCTTATTATTTTGAGATACGTTCCATCAATACCTAGTTTATTTAGGGGTTTTAGCATGAAGGGCTGTTGAATTTTGTCAAAGGCCTTTTCTGCATCTATTGAGATTATCATGTGGTTTTTGTCTTTGGTTCTGTTTATATGCTGGATTGCATTTATTGGCTTGTGTATGTTGAACCAGCCTTGCATCCTCAGGATGAAGCCAACTTGATCTTGGTGGATAAGCTTTTTGCTGCTGGATTCAGTTTGCCAGTATTTTATTGAGGATTTTCGCAGTGATGTTCATCAGGGATATTGGTTTAAAATTCTCTTTTTCTGTTGTGTCTCTGCCAGGCTTTGGTATCAGGATGATGCTGGTCTCATAAAATGAGTTAGGGAGGATTCCCTCTTTTTCTATTGATTGGAATAGTTTTAGAAGAAATGGTACCAGCTCCTCTTTGTACCTCTGGTAGAATTTGGCTGTGAATCCCTCTGGTCCTGGACTTGTTTTGGTTGGTAGGCTATTAATTATTGCCTCAATTATTGCCTGTTATTGGTCTAGTCAGAGATTCAACTTCTTCCTGGTTTAGTCTTGGGAGGGTGTATGTGTCCAGAAATTTATCCATTTCCTGTAAGTTTTCTAGTTTATTTGTGTAGAAGTGTTTATAGTACTCTCTGATGGTAGTTTGTGTTTCTGTGGTATTGATTGTGATATCCCGTTATCAATTTGTATTGCATCTGCTTGATTCTTCCCTCTTTTCTTCTTTATTAGTCTTGCCAGCGGTCCATACATTTTGTTGATATTTTCAAAAAACCAGCTCCTGGGTTAATTGATTTTTTTGATGGAATTTTTGTGTCTCTATCTCCTTCAGTTCTGCTCTGATCTTAGTAATTTCTTGCCTTCTGCTAGCTTTTGAATGTGTTTGCTCTTGCTTCTCTAGTTCTTTTAATTGTGATGTTAGGGTGTCGATTTTAGATCTTTTCTGCTTTCTCTTGTGGGCATGTAGTGCTATAAATTTCCCTCTTAACACTACTTTAAGTGTGTCCTAGAGATTCTGGTACATCGTGTCTTTCTTCTCATTGGTTTCAAAGAACATCTTTATTTCTGCCTTCATTATCTCGGTGGAGATATCCCTTTTATAATTTTTTACTGCATGGTGTTAGGGTGTCAATTTTAGATCTTTCCTGCTTTCTCTTGTGGGCATTTAGTGCTATAAATTTCCTTCTACACACGGCTTTAAATGTGTCCCAGAGATTCTGGTATGTTGTATCTTTGTTCTCATTGGTTTCAAAGAACATCTTTATTTCTGCCTTCATTTCGTTATGTACCCAGTAGTCATTCAGAAGCAGGTTGTTCAGTTTCCATGTAGTTGAGTGGTTTTGATTGAGTTTCTTAATCCTGAGTTCTAGTTTGATTGCACTATGGTCTGAGAGACAGTTTGTTATAATTTCTGTTCTTTTACATTTGCTGAGGAGTGCTTTACTTCCAACTATGTGGTCAATTCTGGAACAAGTGTGATGTGCTGCTGAGAAGAATGTATATTCTGTTGATTTGGGGTGGAGAGTTCTGTAGATGTCTATTAGGTCCACTTGTTGCAGCTTTGAGTTCAATTCCTGGATATCCTTGTTAACTTTCTGTCTCGTTGATCTGTCTAATGTTGACAGTGGGGTGTTAAAGTCTCCCCTTATTATTGTAGGGGAGTCTAAGTCTCTTTGTAAGTCTCTAAGGACTTGTTTTATGAATCTGGGTGCTCCTGTATTGGGTGCATATATATTTAGGATAGTTAGCTCTTCCTGTTGAATTGATCCCTTTACCATTATGTAATGGCCTTCTTTGTCTCTTTTGATCTTGATGGTTGAAAGTCTATTTTATCAGAGACTAGTATTGCAACCCCTGCTTTTTTTTTTCCATTTGCTTGGTATATCTTCCTCCATCCCTTTGTTTTGAGCCTATGTGTGTCTCAGCATGTGAGATGGGTCTCCTGAAAACAGCAAACTGATGGGTCTTGACTCTCTAATTTGTCAGGCTGTGTCTTTTAATTGGAGCATTTAGTCCATTTACATTTAAGGTTAATATTGTTATGTGTGAACTTGATCCTGTCGTTATGATATTAGCTGGTTATTTTGCTCACTAGTTGATGCAGTTTCTTCCTAGCTTTAATGGACTTTACATTTCGACATGTGTTTGCAATGGCTGGTACCTGTTGTTCCTTTCCATGTTTAGTGCTTCCTTCAGGATCTCTTGTAGGGCAGGCCTGGTGGTGACAAAAACTCTAAGCATTTGCTTGTCTGTAAAGCATTTTATTTCTCCTTCACTTGTGAAACTTAGTTTGGCTGGATATGAAATTCTGGGGTGAAAATTCTTTCCTTTAAGAATGTTGAATATAGGCCCCCACTCTCTTCTGGCTTGGAGAGTTTCTGCCATGAGATCTGCTGTTAGTCTGATGGGCTTCCCTTTGTGTGTAACCTGACCTTTCTCTCTGGCTGCCCTTAACATTTTTTCCTTCATTTCAACTTTGGTGAATGTGACAATTATGTGTCTTGGAGTTGCTCTTGTCAAGGAGTATCTTTGTGGCATTCTCTGTATTTCTTGAATTTGAATGTTGGCCTGCCTTACTAGGTTGGGGAAGTTCTCCTGGATGATATCCTGCAGAGTGTTTTCCAACTTGGTTCCATTTTCCCTGTCACTTTCAGGCATACCAATCACACGTAGATTTGGTCTTTTCACATAATCCCATATTTCTTGGAGAATTTGTTCATTTCTTTTTACTCTTTTTTCTCTACACTTCTCCTCTCGCTTCATTTCATTCATTTGGTCTTCAACCACCAATACTCTTTCTTCCAGTTGATCGAGTCGGTTAGTGAAGTTTGTGCATTTGTCACGTAGTTCTCATGTTATGGTTTTCACCTCTATCAGTTCTTTTAAGGTCTTCTCTGCATTGATTATTCTAGTTATCCATTCATCCATTCCTTTTTCAAGGTTCTTAGTTTCTGGTTACATCTGGTTACATCATTCCTCCTTTAGCTCTGAGAAGTTTGATTGAGTGAAGCCTTCTTCTCTCAACTCGTCAAAGTCATTCTCCATCCAGCTTTGTTCCGTTGCTGGTGATGAGCTGTGTTCCTTTGGAGGGGGAGATGTGCTTTGATTTTTTGAATTTCCAGCTTTTCTGCACTGCTTTTTCCCCATCTTTGTGGTTTTATCTGCCTTTGGTCTTTGATCATGGTGACGTACTGATGGGATTTTGGTGTGGGTGTCCTTTCTGTTTGTTAGTTTTCCTTCTAACAGTCAGGACCCTCAGCTGTATGTCTGTTGGAGTTCACTTGAGGTCCAGTCCAGACCCTGTTTGCCTGGGTATCAGCAGTGGAGGCTGCAGAAAATAGAATATTGCTGAACAGTGAGTGTTGCTGTCTGATTTTTGCTCGGGAAGCTTCGTCTCAGGGGTGAACCCCACCGTGTGAGGTGTGAGGTGTCAATCTGCACCTAGTGGGGGATGTCTCCCAGTTAGGCTACTCAGGGTTCAGGGACCCCCTTGAGCAGGCAGTCTGTCTGTTCTCAGATCTCAACCTCTGTGCTGGGAGATCCACTGCTTTCTTCAAAGCTGTCAGACAGGGGCATTTACCTCTGCTAAGGTTTCTGCTGCTTTTTGTTTAGCTATGCCCTGTCCTCAGAGGAGGAGTCTACAGAGGTGGGCTGGCCTCCTTGAGCTGTGGTGTGCGCCACCCAATTGGAGCTTCCTGGCGGCTTTGTTTACCTACTTAAGCCTCAGCAATAGTGGGTGCCCCTCCCCCAGTCTCACTGCCGTCTTGCAGTTAGATCTCAGACTGCTGTGCTAGCAATGAGGGAGGCTCTGTGAGGTGGGACCCTCTGGGCCAGGTGTGGGATGTAATCTCCTGATGTGCCATTTGCTAAGACCCTTGGTAAAGCACAGTATTAGGGTCGGAGTTACCCGATTTTCCAGGTGTTGTGTGTCTCAATTTCCTTTGGCTAGGAAAAGGAATTCACTTCCCCCTTGCACTTCCCAGATGAGGTGATGCCTCACCCTGCTTCAGCTCTCACTGGTCGGGCTGCATCTGCGGACCAGCACCAACTGTCTGACATGCCCCAGTGAGATGAACCTGGTACCTCAGTTGAAAATGCAGAAATCACCCGTCTTCTGTGTTGCTCACACTGGGAGCTGGAGGCAGGAGCTGTTACTATTTGGCCATCTTGGGCGCGCCCCCCTTTCATATTTTTTACCTCTATGTTTTGGGCTGCCCCTTGAACTAATTCTCTATTCAGCTTGTCTAATTCAATTGTCTTTGAATTTCTAATTTCAATT
This sequence comes from Theropithecus gelada, assembly GCF_003255815.1. NCBI lineage: Eukaryota > Metazoa > Chordata > Mammalia > Primates > Cercopithecidae > Theropithecus > Theropithecus gelada. Next base: position 91,040,828 of record NC_037672.1, on the reverse strand, counting down.
ATTATAATTATCTTTTTATTTCTAGAACTCTATTTGATTTCTTTTAAAAATTTTCTGATTGTTTATTTTAGTCTCATGTTCCCTAGTCATACTTTTGAATACCCTCCTTTATTTTTGTAAATATAATAAGCATACTTGTTTTATATTCTGATTCAGAAAGTTCCAACATCTGTCTTTGTGGGCTTGATTCTGCAGAGTGTTTTTTTCCTTTGTTTCCTGCTCATGGAAACTTGTTTTCTTGTATGTTTTATGACTTATTTTTACTTTAAGCTCATAGTCCTTGGAACATTTTTAGGGAAAATTCTTGAAACCTGAGTTTAAAGAGTTGTCGATGTATACATGTCACACATGAAATTTAACCCAAGAACTACACATTTTCCCTTTGCACAAAATCATTGGCCAATAAATTCAATGATTTTATAAACCTTGTTATTTTAAAACAGATTTAGGTATTTTTATTTTTTCCTAGTGCCATGTGTTTATTCCCTCCCATGTGAGTGGTTCACATACAGAGCCCACACAGGAGTGGGCACCATGGAATAGGGCAGCATTCCTGGCTTCTGAGGGGAGGATCTTAGCCTCACAGTGTAAGAAAGGAGAGGATGTTTTATCTCCTGACCTCACTAGGGCCTAGGGGACCCAGGAGCAAATTCCACCCCTTCCACCTCTCAGCTAAGGAGAAGCCACCTTGGTGACATTTAGTTCCAACCATTATAGTAAGTGGAGAAGGGATTGTCCTGGTCCCAACCATTACAGGGTGAAGATATAAACAGTAAAGGAAGGTATAGTTTGGATGAGGCCACAAAAGAGGGTAGATGACACCATCAGAAGCTTGTGCAGGGGAGGGGCAATGACTCGGCTTCTGGGCTGCTTAGTCCCTGATTTGGCAGGAAGGGTATGGAAAATGGGTGGGGCTCATTGTTTGGCATTGATATCCACGAATTCAGGCTTGAGGGAAGCACCACCCAGGAGGAAGCCATCCACGTCAGGCTGGCTGGCCAGCTCCTTGCAAGTTACCCTGGTCACAGAGCCTCCATAAGTGATACGGGTGCTCTGAACCACATCAGAAATATTGGATTTAAGACATCCTTGGAGCTTCTTTTGTACTTCCTGGGCCTTTTGGGGTGTTGCAGTTTTGCCAGTACCAATGTCCCACACAGGCTCATAAGCCAGGATGACCTTGCTCCAGTCCTTCACCTTATCTGCGATGACCTTTGTCTGCTCGAAAACAACCTTCTTGGTGATGCCAGCTTCCCTTGCATCTAGCTTCTTCCCAATGCAGGTGATTACTCCAAGTAACTCTGCCAGAGCATGGGCCACTTTCTGCCCAATCTGTTCATCTGACTCCCCAAAGACATGCCTTCTCTCTGAGTGCCCCAGGACCACCCATCTGGCTCTGCAGTCTTTGATTTTGCCAGGGCTGATCTCCCCAGTAAAGGCCCCATTAGTCACTTTGTAGCAGTTCTGCACAGGCACAGCAATCTTGGGATCTAGCTTCTGCTGGGTGAAGTTGATATAGGCAGTGGAGGGGAGAGCAAACCACCTCGGTGTCAACTGGCACCTTGGTCACATTCAGTGCCAGTGAGCTACCCAAGACTCTTCTTCCGCCCATTCATCTTCCAGTTCCCCCATCATGAAGAACTTCTTGGAGGGCACCACAGCACTGGAGATGAGGCACTGAAGGTCAGTGTCAGCAAATTTATTTTATTTTATTTTATTCATTTAAAAATAATCATTTCTTTTTTCTGTTTAGTTCTGTGGCTGCTTGTTGGTGTGGGATTGTTGGGGTTAGGACTTCGGCATAAAGCCTATGAGAGAAAGTTGGGCAAAGTGGTAAGTAATTAAAAACCTTGAAATAGAATTTTATATGGTATATATATGTGCATATATTTGTACACGTTACCATTCTGATTGAACCTGGATCTGATGACTTCAGAGCCCTGGACTCTATCTTCTAAACTCTTATGTGCCAGACTGATAAGATAGTGGGATTATTTTATGAAGTTGGGTTCTTGGAATAGGATAGGCCCGTATACTAGGGACAGATTGTTGATGATTTTGTTTCATGGAGTTATTTCTGCCATTCATGATTTAACATATCTAAACTATGTGTATTAGTTTGTTCTTGCACTGCCATAAAGAAATACTTGAGACTGGGTAATTTATAAAGAAGAATTTTAACTATCCCATGGTTCTACAGACTGTACAGGAAGCATGGAGGCATCTGCTCAGCTTCTGGGGAGGCCTCAGGAAACTTGCAATCATGGTGAAAGGCATACAGGGAGCTAATTATCTTACATGGTGGAGCAGGAACAAGAGAGAGAGAGGGGGTAGGTGCTACACACTTTTTTTTTGTTTTTTTTTGTTTGTTTGTTTGGTTTTTTTTGATGGAGTCTCACTCTGCTGCCAGGCTGGAGTGCAGTGGTGCGATCTTGGCTCACTGCAACCTCTGCCTCCCAGGTTCAAGCGATTCCCTTGCCTCATCCTCCCAAGTAGCTGGGACTACAGGCAGTGTGCCACGGCACCCGGCTAATTTTTTTTTTTTTTTTTTTGTATTTTAGTAGAGATGGGTTTCACCATGTTGGCCAGGATGGTCTTGATTTCCTGACCTTGTGATCTGCCCACCTCCCAAAGTGCTGGGATTACAGGTGTAAGCCACCACGCCTGGCAGGTGCTACACACTTTAAAACTATCAGATCTGATGAGAACTCACTCTTTCACTATTACAACAACACAAAAGGGGGGTGTTTTATCATTTATTTATTTATTGGAGAACAGTACCGAGGGTATGGTGCTAAACCATTCATGAGAATTCCACCCCCATGATCTGGTCACCTCCAGGCCCCAGAGATTACAATTCAACTTGAGATTTGGTAGGGACACAGATCCAAACCATGTCACTATGAGATAAGAAACTATTTTGCATTGGACTTTCTGTACTTCTTGGTAGATATTGCTGAAGATAGCAATGTGAGATTCTTTAGGAAAACTCTTACAGATAATACTATGGGTAGCTTATGCCTTGACAGGTAGTAAAACTTTTCTTGTCTCTTTCTTTCCTCTCTTGCTATCTGCAGTTTTAAATGTTTTAATATCCTTTTCTCTTTTAGAACAGTTGGCAGAAATGAGAATAAGCAATTGAATGTTGTGCTTTCTATCTGATCTGATAAAAAGTCTAGTGTATTTCATAATGCAGTCAGAGGTACAGTTTTGGTTAAAATAGAAATTGTTGAGGGTTGACTTTGAATTTTAGCAGTCTGTACTACCAGGAACATTTTTCATTTTGAATAAAAAGCTACACTGAGAACATAGACCATGTTTCTCTTCTTGATCTTTGTACGTTCAGTAACTTACAGAGTGTTTGGTAGGTATTCAGAATTAAGTAACTATTTCTTAATAAGTAGATAACAGTAGATGATCACTACATGTTCCTTTAATTGTTGGTCATTATTATTGCAACATAATGTCCATCAGAAAAGGATACCTAATGTCATCCAGGAATTCTTTTGGAAGGAGTTATTTGAATTGGATTTGATACCTGTTCTTTTGCTCATTTGCTCATTCATTCAGTTGGCTAGTGATTACTGAATGTTTCTTTATTACCTGGTGCCAGGGATACAGATATAAACAAGTTGGACAAGAATATGCCCTGCCAGAGTTTGCATTCTAGTAGGAGAGAATGATAGTATTCAGAGAACAAATAAAGAAACGATCTCATTTTAGATCAAGCTGCCATGAAGGAAACAGGATTGTAGAATGAAAGGTAACTGGGTATGGGGGATTAGAGAAAGCTGTCTGAGGAGAGGTGACATTTGAGATGAAATTTGCAAACTGAGAAAACAGTTGTGAGGGCTGGGATGTTGGCAGAAGGAACACATATAGAGGACTGAGGGAGAACCACACTTGGTGTGTTTGAGGGACATCAGGGTGACTGGCTTGGCTGAAGCTTGGTGAAGAGTAATAGATGATGTGGAGAGGCTGGGGAGGGCCATACCAGGGCCTTGTAGAACACAGAAGTGTTGCTGTTATTTTTTTCTTATTTTCATTTTATTATTAGTATTATTTTTAATGTCAATAGTTTTTTTTTTAATTTTTTTATTTTTTAGCTGGAGTCTCACTCTGTCACCCAGGCTGGGGTGCAGTGGCATGATCTTGGTTCCCTGCAACCTCTGCCTCTGGCTTCAAGCGATTCTCTTGCCTCAGCCTCCGGAGCAGCTGGGATTACAGGTGCACACCACCATGCCCAGCTAATTTTTGTACTTTTAGCAGAGATGGAATTTCACTGTGATGGGCAGGCTGGTCTCAAACTCCTGACCTCAAGTTATCGGCCTGCCTTCGCCTCCCAAAGTGCTGGGATTACAGGCATGAGCCACCGTCCCTGGCCATTGTCAATAGTTTTTGGGCAAGTGGTTTTTGGTTATGTGGATAAGTTCTTTAGAGGTGATTTCTGAGATTTTAGTGCACCCATCACCCAAGCAGTGTACACTGTACCAAATATGTAGTCTTTTTTTGTTATTACATTTTTTTCAATAGGTTTTTGGGGGAACGGGTGGTGTTTGGTTATGTGAATAGGTTATTTAGTGGTGATTTCTGAGATTTTGGTGCATCCATCACCCGAGCAGTGTAATTGTAACCAATCTGTAGTCTTTTATTCCTCACTCCCTCCCACCCTTTCCCCTGAGTCTCCAAAGTTCATTGTATCATTCTTATGGCTTTGCATCCTCATAGCTTAGCTCCCACTTATGTGCAAGAACATATAATGTTTGGTTTTCCATTCCTGAGACACTTCACTTAGAATAATGGTCTCCAATTCCATCCAGGTTGTTGCAAATGCCATTATTTTATTCATTTTTATGCCTGAATAGTATTCCATCACACACACACACACACACACACACACACACACACACATGCACACACACATTATCTATCTATCTATCTATCTATCTATCTATCTATCTATCTATCTATGTAATCATATTTTCTTTATCCACTTGTTGATTGATGGGCATTTGGGCTGGTTCTATATTTTTGCAATTTCAAATTGTGCTGCTGTAAACATGTATATGCAAGTATCTTTTTCATATAATGACTTCTTTTCCTCTGGGTAGATACCCAGGAGTGTGATTGCTGGATCAAATTGTAGATCTATTTTTAGTTCTTTAAGGAATCTCCACACTATTTTCCATAGTGGTTGTACAAGTTTACCTTCCCACAAACAGTGTAAAAGTGTTCCTTTTTCACTACATCCATGTCAACATTTATTAGTTTTTGATTTTTTGATTATGGCCATTCTTGCAGGAGTAAGGTGGTATCACATTGTGGTTTTGATTTGCATTTCCCTGAACATTAGTGATGTTGAGCATTTTTCCATATGTTTTTTGGCCATTTGTATATCTTCTTTTGAGAATTGTCTTTTCATGTTCTTAGCCCACTTTTTGATGGGATTTTTTTTTCTTGCTGATTTGTTTGAGTTCCTTGTAGATTCCGGGTATTAGTCCTTTTTCAGATGTATAGATAGCAAAGATTTCCCCCTATCTTGTGAGTTGTCTGTTTAGTCTGCCGATTATTTCTTTTGCTGTGCAGAAGTTTTTTAGTTTAATTAAGCTCCATCTGTTTATCTTTGTTTTTGTTGCATTTGTTTTTGGGTTCTTGGTCATGAAGTCTCTGCCTAAGCCAATTTTAAAAGAGCTTTTCCAATGTTGTATTCTAGAATTTTTATGGTTTCAGGTGTTAGATCTAAGTCTTTGATCCATCTTGAGTTGATTTTTGTAAAAAGTGAGAGATGGGGATCCAGTTTTATTCTTCTACCTGTGGCTTGCCAATTATCCTAGTACCATTTGTTGAATAGAATGTCCTTTTCCACTTCATGTTTTTGTTTGCTTTGTTGAAGATCAGTGGACTGTAATCATTTGGCTTTATTTCTGGGTTCTCTATTCTGTTCCATTGGTCTATATGCCTGTTTTTATACCAGTGCCATGCTGTTTTGGTGACTAGGGCCTTATAGTATATTTTGAAGTTGGGTAATGTAAGGCCTCTAATTTATTATTTTTACTTAGTCTTGCTTTGGCTATGCAGACTCTTTTTTGGTTCCATATGAATTTTAGGTTTTTTTCCAGTTCTGTGAAGAATGATGGTGGTATTTTAGTGAGAATTGCATTGAATTTGTAGATTGCTTTTGGCAGTATGGTTATTTTCACAATATTGATTCTACCCATCCATGAGCATGGATGTGTTCGCATTTGTTTGTGTCATCTATCATTTCTTTCAGGAGTGTTTCATAATTTTCCTTGTAGAGGTCTTTCACCTCCTTGGTTAAGTATATTCCTAAACATTTTATTTTATTTATTTTTTCAGCTATTGTGAAAGGGGTTGGATTCTTGATTTGATTATCACTTTGGTCACTGTTGGTGTATAGAAGGGCTACTAATTTGTGTACACTAATTTTGTATCTTGAAACTTTGCTGAATTCATTTACCAGTTCTAGGAGCTTTTTGGTGGAGTCTTTGGGGTTTTCCAGATATACCATTATGTCATCCACAAACAGTGACAGTTTGACTTCCTCTTTATCAATTTGATACCCTTTATTTCCTTCTCTTGTTGGTTGTGCTGGCTAGAACTTTCAGTACTATGTTGAATAGAAGTAGTGAAAGTGGACATCCTTGTCTTGTTCCAGGTCACAGGGGAATGCTTTCAACTTTTCCCTATTCAGTATAATGTTGGCTGTGGGTTTTGTAATAAATGGCTTTTATTACTTTAAGGTGTGACCTTTCTATGCCGATTTTGCTGAGGGTTTTAATCATAAAGGGACGCTGGATTTTGTCAACTGCTTTTTCTGTGTCTATTGAGATGATCATGTGATTTTTGTTTTAAATTCCATTTATGTGGTGTATCACATTTATTGACTTACAGATGTTAAACCATCCCTGCATCCCTGATATGAAACCCACTTGATCATGGTGGATTATCTTTTTGATATTCTGGTGGATTCAGTTTGCTACTATTTTGTTGAGGATTTTTGCAACTATATTCATCAGATATATTGGGCTGTAGTTTTCTTTTTTTGTTATCTCCTTTGCTAGTTTTGGTATTAGAGTGATACTGGCTTCATAGAATGATTTAGAAAGGATCCCCTCTTTCTCTATCTTTTGGAATAGCGTCAGCAGGATTGGTACCAATTCTTCTTTGAATGTCTGATGGAATTCGGCTGTGAATCTGTCTGGTCCTGGACTTTTTTTTTGTTAGCAACTTTTAAATTGCCATTTCAATCTTGCTACTTTTCATTGGTCTGTTCAGAGTTTCTATTTCTTCCTGGTTTAATCTAGGAGGGTTGTGCATTTCCAGAAATTTATCCATCTCCTCTAGATTTTCTAGTTTATGTACGTAGACATGTTCATGGTAGCATTGAATGATCTTTTGTATTTCTGTGGTATTTGTTGTCGTATCTTCTGTTTTATTTCTAATTGAACTTATTCTTTACTTGGGTTATCTCACTAATAGTCTATCAATTTTATTTATCTTTTCAAATAGTCAGCTTTTTGTTTCATTTATCTTTTGTATTTTTGTTCATTTGTTTTTTCAATCTCATTTAATTCGGCTCTGATTTTTGTTATTTCTTTTCTTCTGCTGGGCTTGGGTTTGGTTTGTTCTTTTTTCTCTAGTTCCTTGAGGTGTGATCTTAGGTTCTTTATTTGTGCTGTTTCAAACTTTTTGATATAGGCATTTAAGGCTATGAACTTTCTTAGTACTGCCTTTGCTGCATTGCAGAGGTTTTGATAGGTTGTTTCACTATTATCATTCAGTTCAAAGAATTTTTTAAATTTCCATCTTGATTTAATTGTGGACACAATGATCATTCAAGAGCAGGTTATTTAATTTCTATATATTTGCATGGTTTCGAAGGTTCCTTTTGAAGTTGATTTCCAATTTTTATTTTTTACTTTTTGAGATGGAGTTTTGCTCTTGTCACCCAGGCTGGAGTGCAATGGCACAATCTCAGCTCACTGCAACCTCTGCGTCCCAGATTCAATTGATCCTCCTGTCTCACCCTCCCAAGTACCTGGGATTACAGGCATGCACCACCACATTCAGTTAAATTTTGTATTTTTAGTAGAGACAGGGTTTCACCCCATGTTGGTCAGGCTGGTCTTGAACTCCTGACCTCAGGTGATCCACCTGCCTCAGCCTCTAAAAGTGCTGGGATTACAGGCATGAGCCACTGTGTCTGGCTGATTTCTAATTTTATTCCATTGTGGTCTGAGAGAGAGTTCTTGGTATAATTTCATTTTCTTAAATTTGTTGAAAATTGTTTTGTGGCCTATCATATGGTCTATCTTGGAGAATGTTGCATGTGCTGATGAATAGAATGTGTATTCTGCAGTTGTTGGGTAGAATGTTCTGTAAATATCTGTTAAGTCCATTTGTTCCAGGGTATTGTTTAAGTGTTTATTTGTTGACTTTCTCTCTTGATGACCTCTCTAGTGCTGTCAGTGCAGTACTGAAGTCCCCACTGTTATTGTGTTGCTATCTCATTTCTTAGGTCTAGTAGTAATTGTTTTATAAATTGGGGAATGCCAGTGTTAGGTGCATATATATTTAGGGTTATGATATTTTCCTGTTGGACTAGTCCTTTTATCATTATATAATGTCCTTCTTTGTCTTTTTTAACTGCTGTTGTTTTAAAGTTTGTTTTGTCTGATATAAAAATAGCAACTCCTGCTCACTTTTGGTGTCCATTTGCATGGAATATCTTTTCCACCCCTTTACCTTAAGTTTATGTGAGTCCTTAGGTGTCAGGTGAGTCTTTTGAAGACAGCAGGTACTTGGCTGGTAAATTCTTACCCATTCTGCCATTCTAAATCTTGTAAATGGAGCATTTAGGGCATTTACATTTAATGTTAGTATTGAGACATGAGGTACTATTCTATTCATTGTGCTGTTTGTTGCCTGAATACCTTGGGTTTTCTTTCATTGTGTTGTTGTTTATTAGGTTCTTGAGATTTATGCTTTCTGGAGATTCTGTTTTGGTGTATTTCAAGGATTTGTTTCAAGATTTAGAGCTCCTTTTAGCAGTTCTTGTAGTGCTGGCTTGGTAGTGGCAAATTCTCTTAGCATTTGTTTCGCTGTAAAAGACTGTATCTTTCCTTCATTTATGAAAACTTAGTCTTGCTGGCTACAAAATTCTTGGCTGATAATTTTTTGGTTTAAGGGGGCTAAAGATAGGACCCTAATCTATTCTAGCTTGTAGGTTTTTTGCTGAGAAATCTGCTGTTAATCTGATCGGTTTTCCTTTATAGGTTACCTGATGTTTTTGCCTCATACCTTTTAAGATTCTTTTCTTTGTCTTGACTTCAGATAACCTGATGACTATGTGCCTAGGTGGTGATCTTTTTGCAACATATTTCCCAAGTGTTTTTTGAGCTTCTTGTATTTGGATGTCTAGATCTCCAGCAAGGCTAGGGAAGTTCTCCTCAATTATTCCCTCAAATATGTTTCCAAACTTTTAGATTTATCTTCTTCCTTGGGAACACTAATTATTCATAGGTTTGTTCATTTAACATAATCCAAAACTTCTTGGAGGCTTTGTTTATTTTTAAAATTGTTTTTCCTTTGTCTTTGTCAGATTGGGTTAACTTGAAAGCCTTGTCTTCAACCTTTGAAGTTCTTTCTTCTATTTGTTCAATTCTATTGGTGAGATTTTCCACTGCATTTTGCACTTCTCTAAGCGTGTCCTTCATTTCCAGAAGTTGTGATTGTTTTTTATTTATCCTACCTATTTCACCAGAAATTTTTCCATTCATGTCTTGCATCATTTTTTTTTTTTTATTTCTTTAAGTTGGACTTTACCTTTTTCTGGTGCCTCCTTGATTGGCTTAAGAGTCAACTGTCTGAATTCTTTTTCTGGCAATTCAGTGATTTCATCTTGGTTTGGATCCATTGCTGTTGAGCTAGTGTGATCTTTTGGGGCTGTTAAAGAACCTTGTTTTGCCATGTTAATAGAATTGTCTTTCTGATTCCTTCTCATTTGTGTAGACTATGTCAGAGGGAAGATCTGGGACTCAAGGCTGCTGTTCAGATTCTTTTGTCCCACAGGGTGCTCCCTTGATGTGGTGCTCTTCCCTTTCCCCCAGGGATGGGGCTTTCTGAGAGCTGAACTGTAGTGATTATTTCTCTTCTGGATCTAGCTACCCAGCAGAGCTACTGGGTTCTGGGCTGGTACTTGGGAGTATCTGCAAAGAGTCCTGTGATGTGATCTGTCTTCAGATCTCTTGGTAATGGATACCAGTACTTGTTCCAGTGGAGGTAGCAGGGGAGTGAAGCATACTCTGTGAGGGTCCTTGATTGTATTTTTGTTAAGTGTGCTAGTTTTGTGTTAGCTGGCCTCCAGCCAGGGGGTGGCACTTTCAAGAGCACATCAGCTGTGGTAGTATATAGGCAGGATCAGGTGGTGGGTGGGGCCATGGAACTCCTACAAAAATATGTCCTTTTTCTTCAGCTACAAGGGCCAGTAGAGAAAGACCATCAGGTGGGGACAGGGTTAGGTGCCTCTGAGCTCAGACTCTTGTTGGGCCGGGCTGGCTGTAGCTGCTGTGGGAGATGGGTGTGTGGATCCTAGGCCAATGGAGTTATATTTCCAGGGGAATCATTGCCGCCTCTGCTGTGTCACATAGGTTGCCAGGGAAGTGGGGAAAAGCTGGCAGCCACAGGCCTCACCCAGCTCCCATGCAATCCATAGCGCAAAAGGCTGGTCTCACTCTAACCGTGCCCCCACAACAGCACTGAATTTATGTCCAGGCAGCTGGTGAGTAGGGCTAGGAACTTGCCCCAGGCTAAAAGCCTCCCAGCTGAGAAAGCAAGCCGACTGATTGTTCCTTGGCTGTCCCATGGACCCTGCAGCAGCAATCCACTTCCTTCAAAGGGTCTGTGGATTCCCTTGGCTTTCCTGGCATGTTCCTGTGGTAGTTCTTGGAGCAGAAGTTCATGATGTGGGTCTCCATGCACTGCTCTCTCTGTTGAAGTGGGAGCTGCAAGTTAGTTTTGCCTCCGATTTGCCATTTTCCTGCCATCCCCAAGATGTAGTCTTTTATCCCTTACCCTGTCCAACCCATCCCTCCAAGTCCCCCAAGTTCATTGTATAACTCATGCCTTTGCATCGTCATGACTTAGTTCCCACTTATAGGTAAGAACACACAATATTTGGTTTTTAATTCCCGAGTTACCTCACTCAGAATAACGGCATTCAGCCCCATCCAAGTTGCTGCAAAAGATATTATTTTGTTCCTTTTCACGGCTGAGTAGTATTCCATGGTGTGTGTGTGTGTGTGTGTGTGTATACGTATGTATATGTGTGTGTGTGTATATATATATTACATTTTCTTTATCCAGTCATTGGTGGATGGGTGCTTAAGTTGGTTCCATATCTTTGCAATTGTGAATTGTGCTGCTGTAAACATGTGTGTCCAAGTCTTTTTAACATAATGACTTCTTTCCTTTTGGGTAGATCCCCAGTAGTGGGATTGCTGGATCAAATGGTAGTTCTCCTTTTAGTTCTTTAAGGAATCTCTAAACTGTTTTCCATTGTGATTGTACTAATTTACATTCTCATGATGATTTTATTTTACTTGCGATGGAAGCCACGGTAGTGTCTCAAGCAGGAGAGTGAAGAAAAATGATATATGTCAATTTGGCTGCTCTTTGAAAAATGGATTATAGGGAGATAAGAACGGATGCAAGGAGATAAGTTCTGAGGCTTCTTCAGCTGTCTAGTAGAGAGATGATGGTGATCTTTGCTGGCGTAATGGAAATAAAGTTGGAGATAAGTGGATAGACTTAGAACATATTTTGAAAGTAGAATTGATAGGATTGGCAGAGAGGGTAGATGTTGGGTGAGGAGAAGGAAGGAATCAAGGAGACTTCTATGTTTTTGGTTTGAGCAGCTGGATGAAGGGAGTGGCATTTCCTGGGAAGAATAAAGGAATAACATGTTTTGAAGTGATGATATCTAGAATTAATTACAGATGAATAGTTGCAAGAAAAAGGATAGCATGATAAATATAATATGCCTCTTGAAATCTCTATTGATGGTTCTGCTTTCTTTACTAGGTATTAATTTGATTTTTTTTCTGTTTTTACCATTCTAAAAATTATTTAATTTTTTTTTGTTATTGCATAGTAGGAGTGTACATTTTTAGGGTACATGGGATGTTTTGATAAAGGCATGCATTGTAAAATAAGGCATTGTGGAGAATGGGATATCCATTCCCTTAAGCATTTGTCCTTTGGGTTACAAACAATTCAGTTACATTCTTTATTTTAAAATATACAATTAAATTATCATTGACTATAGTCACCTTATTGTTCTATCAAATAGTAGGTCTTATTCTTTTGATTTTTTTTGACCCATTAGCCATTGCCACCTCCCTCCCCGAGTCCCCTACTACCTTAGTAGGTAATCATTTGAGATGGATACTTAGGGCAGTGCATTCTCTGGCTTACACATGACCTGAGGACCTCATAAAAGGGGCTGTGCTCCTGGACCTTGAGCTTTCCAGTACAGCAGGGGTGTAACATCATTCATAAGTAGGTTAGAATAAGCTGACCACTTCTTCAATATGTTGAAGGCCCCTCTGTATCCCTCTGTGTGATTCATTTCCCATGCAAGAGTAAACACTATCCTGAGTATTGTGATTTTTTTTTAGCACTTTCATGCGTTCCTTTCTATTGTTACCATATATGACAGATCCCTAGACAATACTGCTTTTTTTCTAAATGACATCTGATGTATGTATTTTGCAACGTACTTTTTTTTTTAATTTAAAATAATCTTTCTGAGATTCCTCCTTGTGGACCTATGTAGCCCTAATTCACTTATTAGGGTTGTGTAGTGTTCCATTCCACATATGTAGCACCATTTGTTTATTCATTTTCCTGCTTATGGACAGCCAGGCTCTTTCTAACTTTTTATTATTATAAGCAGTGCTTATTACAAATACTCACTTTTCCAACATCCCTCCTAACTTCCAAGCTTAAGCTAGAAATTTACAGAAGACTAATTTGAGAATGCTGTATAGCAAATATCTCCTTCTTTTCATGGATTAAATGTGGGAAAATGTCTAAGGAAATTCCTTTGCTGAAATAAGAATTTTGGTAGAGAGAAGTGGAGAAAAGTGGGTCACTGAAACTGCCATTGTTCACAGTCGTCCTAAATTATCATTAAAACAATTCCTCAGGCACCAGCCAAAGAGGTCTCTACTGCTATCTGGCCTTTCAGGTTTGGATATGACAATGAAGGGTGGTCTAGTCTAGAAAGATCAGCTCACCTTCTCAATGAAACAGGTAAGTCTTTCTGGAATTAGTTCCAGGTTTTGAGAAACTATTATTGTTACTTTTATTTTCAGCAGGGTCATAAGCCATAACTTAACACAGGTATTAAATTAAATTTATGACCAGCAGATGGTCATAAACTCACCTCAAAAATGCTCTACTTTGGCAGGCAGCTGCAGGGGGACTGAGCTTCTGTAACCACATCTGTCTTTGTTTGAGAGCAATTAATTCAGGTGATTCTGAGCAATTCCTCATACTGAGTATCTGCAGGGGATTCGTGTTGTGTTGTCCTTAGGGATGTCCCTGCTAGTAGCTTCTGTCACCTAGGGACCCACTGCTAGGGACCAGAAAACTGTTGGATCAAAAGGCAGAATGGGTTGCAGGGAAAAGAAAGAGAGATCAGACTGTTACTGTGTCTATGTAGAAAAGGAAGACATAAGAAATTCCATTTTGATTTATACTAAGAAAATTATTTTGCCTTGAGATGCTGTTAATCTGTAACTTTAGCCCCAATCCTGTGCTCGCAGAAACATGTGATGTATGGAATCAAGATTTAAGGGATCTAGGGCTGTGCAGGATATGCCTTGTTAACAATATGTTTACAGGCAGTATGCTTGGTAAAAGTCATCGCTATTCTCCATTCTCGATTAGCCAGGGGCACAATGCACTGTGGAAAGTCACAGGGGCCTCTGCCCAAGAAAGCCTGGGTATTGTCCAAGGTTTCCTCCCACTGAGACAGCCTGAGATATGGCCTCATGGGAAGGGCAAGATTTGCCTGTCCCCCAGCCCAACACCCATAAAAGGTCAATGCTGAGGAGGATTAGTAAAAGAGAAAGGCCTCTTGCAGTTGAGATAAGAGGAAGGCCTCCATCTCCTGCATGTCCCTGGGAACAGAATGTCTCGGTGTAAAACCCGATCATACATTCGTTCTATTCTGAGATAGGAGAAAACTGCCCTGTGGCTGGAGATGAGATATGCTGGCAGCAATGCTGCTCTGTTACTCTTTGCTACACTGAGATGTTTGGGTGGAGAGAAGCATAAATCTGGCCTACATACACATCTGGGCACAGTACCTCCCCTTGAACTTATTTGTAACACAGATTCCTTTGCTCACATGTTTTCCTGCTGACCTTCTCCCCACTATCATCCTGTTCTCCTGCCACATTCCCCTTGCTGAGATAGTGAGAATAGTAATCAATAAATACTCAGGGAACTCAGCAACTGGGGCCTGTGCAGGTCCTCCATATGCTGAGCACTGGTCCCCTGGGATCAGTATTCTTTCTCTATACTTTGTCTCTGTGTCTTATTTCTTTTCTCAGTCTCTCATCCCACCTTACGAAAAATGCCCACAATTGCTTCCAACAGGCCTAGGGTCAATTTGATTTTTTCAATGCTCCAGGGTGCTCATTTTTTTGTGAAGCATCTTTGAAATGTGAGAGTGTTTTTGGTTCTTAGACCAGCTACGGGTGTATGGAGCAGGATAAGTAAAGGAATAACCTGTTCTGGTTATTCTTAATGATAAGCATACCTCCTGAGAAATGTCTTAGTATCTATATGTATATAATACCACTGAGACATTTCTTTGTCGCTTAGCCCTTTTTTAGTCTGATTGCAGGCTTCCAAGGCACTCCTGGTCAAGATCTAGAAACGCCAATCAACTTAGTTCTGGGTCAGTACCATGGAGCTATCTGTCCTGGAATAAAATGCTATGGTGCACCGTTCTCTTGTTTCTGAACATAAATTGGATATTTGAGAAATGCGTTAAGATTATTTGAAATTTCAGGAATGATGTTGAGCACATTTGAAAATTTTTATCCTTCTCGGTAGTTCCTGGAGGTGTTTCACATTTTAATTGCGTTCTAAACATGGAAAAATTCCTTTAGAGCTCAGATTTGAGCCACTTCCTTCCAGTGACTTATTAAAAATTACTTTGTTTTTGGGTTAACAGTAAAGAAAAAAGGTTAAGGGTCAAGAATAAAATGTTGCTAATTGTTTTTTGCCTTGCTGTGATTCATCACTGTATGCTACTTTTTTTTTTTTTTTCCTGAACAGGTGCAGATTTCATAACAATTTTGGAGAGTGACGCTTCTAAGCCCTATATGGGGAACAATGACTTAACCATGTGGCTAGGGGAGAAGTTGGGTTTCTATACAGACTTTGGTCCAAGCACAAGGTATCACACTTGGGGGTGAGTATACACTTGAGAATTAATCCTGAAGATAGTCCTGAAAGGCTAGGCTGCATAGACTTGGAGTGGCAAGTTGATATTTTCATACCTTTGGTGAATATGCCCCAGTGATGCTTCTTGTGGGTTGAGGAGGTGCTGGAGATATGCACATTCTGTAATTTTTCAAATGGTTTTTCTATGACTGGATATTTCCAGTTCTTCACCATTATAAATCTAGGAGCTGAGGTCACAGCACCAAGCATGTCTGGCCTGGATGCTGTCCTCATGGAGCTTACTTTCCAGTGTAAGACAGAAAATCAACATGTACACACAAAAAATAAATAAGGTACTTCACAATCATAATAAGTGCTGTGTAGAAAAGAAACCACTGAGGGAGAATAACTGGGTGGGCATTGGCCGTGGGGATGCTACTATAGGCAGGGTGATCAGGAAGGTCTCTGCGAAGATGTCATTGTGAGCAGGAGCCAGGATCAGCCTTGGGAAGAGCTGAGGGAACAGTCTGGGTGAAGACTGAGGCAGGATCCATCTTGGTGTGCCTGGAGCATGGGGGGCCAAAGTGCAACTGGTAAGAAAGGAAGTCAAGGATGGGTACCTGATCATAGAGGGCTCCATTTTATCCAGTTGTGATTGGAAGCCACTGGAGGATTTTAAACAGATAGTGATCTGGAAGAACAGATTCTCAGGGACAAGAGTGGGAGCCAGGAGGCAGAAATGATAGGTGGAATAGCACAGATGAGAGATGACAATGGGAACAGCAGAGATGGTGACAAGAGGACAAACTCAGGAACTATTTTAGAGTAGAGCCAACAGAACTTACAACAGTTTAGATGTCAGTGGAGGAGAAGGAAGAATCAAGGGCGATGTCTAGGTTTTTGACCTGAGTACCCGCTAAGAGATGATGCCCTTTAATGGAATGGGAACCATCAGGAAAGTTGTAGGTTTGTGTTAAGTGTGAGATACCCCAAGACAGTCAAGTCATGCCCAGTAGGCAGTTGGTTATGGCCTGGAGGGCTGAGAAGGACAGGCCAGGCTGGAGATGCACTTTCAGCTATCATCGTATAGAGACAGACCTGTCTCAGGGACTCCATGAAGGTGACAGAGAATGCATCTAGCTAGAGAAGAGAAGCCTACTAAGGACTGAGCTCTGTGGCTTAGAGTGAGGTGGAATGCCTTTTCATATGCCTATAGGACAGTTTTTCATTTCTAATTTTGTAAATTGTTACTCCATGTCCTAGTTGGCAAGACTGTACCTTCCCATATGTGTTGATTAATATTATGATTGTTTACGCAAATGTGTTGGCAGAGTAACTGCAAGTACAATGGGTTTTGTGTATTGTTAATGCTGCCCTTTTCGTGTGTCCATAGCGCTTATTAAAACAGAGGTGATGGTGTTTCCTTAGTGACACAGTGAGACATGCTAACTAGCAGATGAAAGGATCTGACAAGTGGACTGCCATATAAGTCTCTGCCACATTGCTTTGAATGTTCCTTGGTGGGATGTGTGCAGTGGGACACATCCCTCTTTTTTTTTTTTTTTTTTTTTTTTTTTACTTATTTATTTATTTATTTATTTATTTATTATTATTATACTTTAAGTTCTAGGGTACATGTGCATAACGTGCAGGTTTGTTACATATGTATATTTGTGCCATGTTGGTGTGCTGCACCCATCAACTCGTCAGCACCCATCAACTCGTCATTTACATCAGGTATAACTCCCAATGCAATCCCTCCCCCCTCCCCCCTCCCCATGATAGGCCCCGGTGTGTGATGTTCCCCTTCCTGAGTCCAAGTGATCTCATTGTTCAGTCCCCACCTATGAGTGAGAACATGCGGTGTTTGGTTTTCAGTTCCTGTGATAGTTTGCTGAGAATGATGGTTTCCAGCTGCATCCATGTCCCTACAAAGGACACAAACTCATCCTTTTTTATGGCTGCATAGTATTCCATGGTGTATATGTGCCACATTTTCTTAATCCAGTCTGTCACTGATGGACATTTGGGTTGATTCCAAGTCTTTGCTATTGTGAGTAGTGGCGCAATAAACATACGTGTGCATGTGTCTTTATAGCAGCATGATTTATAATCCTTTGGGTATATACCCAGTAATGGGATGGCTGGGTCATATGGTACATCTAGTTCTAGATCCTTGAGGAATCGCCATACTGTTTTCCATAATGGTTGAACTAGTTTACAATCCCACCAACAGTGTAAAAGCGTTCCTATTTCTCCACATCCTCTCCAGCACCTGTTGTTTCCTGACTTTTTAATGATTGCCATTCCAACTGGTGTGAGATGGTATCTCATTGTGGTTTTGATTTGCATTTCTCTGATGGCCAGTGATGATGAGCATTTTTGCATGTGTCTGTTGGCTGTATGAATGTCTTCTTTTGAGAAATGTCTGTTCATATCCTTTGCCCACTTTTTGATGGGGTTGTTTGTTTTTTTCTTGTAAATTTGTTTGAGTTCTTTGTAGGTTCTGGATATTAGCCCTTTGTCAGATGAGTAGATTGCAAAAATTTTCTCCCATTCTGTAGGTTGCCTGTTCACTCTGATGGTAGTTTGTTTTGCTGTGCAGAAGCTCTTTAGTTTAATGAGATCCCATTTGGCAATTTTGGCTTTTGCTGCCATTGCCTTTGGTGTTTTAGACATGAAGTCTTTGCCCATGCCTATGTCCTGAATGGTACTACCTAGGTTTTCTTCTAGGGTTTTTATGGTATTAGGTCTAACATTTAAGTCTCTAATCCATCTTGAATTAATTTTCATATGAAGAGTAAGGAAAGGATCCAGTTTCAGCTTTCTACTTATTTTCCCAGCACCATTTATTAAATAGGGAATCCTTTCCCCATTTCTTGTTTCTCTCAGATTTGTCAAAGATCAGATGGCTGTAGATGTGTGGTATTATTTCTGAGGACTCGGTTCTGTTCCATTGGTCTATATCTCTGTTTTGATACGAGTACCATGATGTTTTGATTACTGTAGCCTTGTAGTATAGTTTGAAGTCAGGTAGCGTGATGCCT
>NC_037672.1:90966465-91017301 GCF_003255815.1 Theropithecus gelada | reverse complement strand
TTTTTTCTTTTGGTTTCTCTTCTCGCTTCATTTCATTCATTTGATCCTCAGTGGCTGATAGTGTTTCTTCCAGTTGATCGAGTCGGTTACTGAAGCTTGTGCATTTGTCACGTATTTCTCGTGTCATGGTTTTCATCTCTTTCCTTTCGTTTATGACCTTCTCTGCATTAATTACTCTAGCTATCAATTCTTCCACTTTTTTTTCAAGATTTTTAGTTTCTTTGCACTGGGTACATAATTCCTCCTTTAGCTCTGAGAAGTTTGATGGACTGAAGACTTCTTCTCTCATCTCGTCAAAGTCATTCTCCGTCCAGCTTTGATCCATTGCTGGCGATGAGCTGCACTCCTTTGCCGGGGGACATGCGCTCTTATTTTTTGAATTTCCAGCTTTTCTGCCCTGCTTTTCCCCCATCTTTGTGGTTTAATCTGCCTCTGGTCTTTGATGATGGTGACATACTGATGGGGTTTGGTGTAGGTGTCCTTCCTGTTTGATTGTTTTCCTTCTTACAGTCAGGACCCTCAGCTGTAGGTCTGTTGGAGATTGCTTGAGGTCCACTCCAGACCCTGTTTGCCTGGGTATCAGCAGCACAGGCTGCAGAAGATAGAATATTTCTGAACAGCGAGTATACCTGTTTGATTCTTGCTTTGGAAGCTTCCTCTCAGGGGTGTACTCCACCTTGTGAGGTGTGGTGTGTCAGACTGCCCCTAGTGGGGGATGTCTCCCTGTTAGGCTACTCAGGGGTCAGGGCCCCACTTGAGCAGGGAGTCTGTCCCTTCTCAGATCTCAACCTCCGTGTTGGAAGATCCACTGCTCTCTTCAAAGCTGTCAGACAGAGTCGTTTGCCTCTGCAGAGGTTTCTGCTGCTTTTGTTGTTGTTTAGCTGTGCCCTGTCCCCAGAGGTGGAGTCTACAGAGACAGGCAGGTTCCCTTGAGCTGCTGTGAGCTCCACCCAGTTCGAGCTTCCCAGCAGCTTTGTTTACCTACTTAAGCCTCAGCAATGGCGGGCGCCCCCCCACCCCCAGCCTCACTGCTGCCTTGCCCTTAGATCGCAGACTGCTGTGCTAGCAATGAGGGAGGCTCTGTGGGTGTGGGACCCTACCGGCTAGGTGTGGGATATAATCTCCTAGTGTGCCTGTTTGCTTAAAGCGCAGTATTGTGGTGGGAGTTACCCGATTTTCCAGGTGTTGTGTGTCTCAGTTCCCCTGGCTAGGAAAAGGGATTCCCTTCCCCCTTGCGCTTCCCAGGTGAGGCGATGCCTCACCCTGCTTCAGCTCTCGCTGGTCGGGCTGCAGCAGCTGACCAGCACCGATTGCCTGGCACTCCCTAGGGAGATGAACCCAGTACCTCAGTTGAAAATGCAGAAATCACCGGTCTTCTGTGTCGCTCGCGCTGGGAATTGGAGACTGGAGCTGTTCCTATTCAGCCATCTTGCTCTGACACATCCCTTTTTAACACATGTACATGGTAGAGTGGGACTGACAATGATGCCCATGTCTCTTTTCATTGCAATACAGGATTATGGCTTTGTCAAGATACCCAATTGTGAAATCGGAGCATCACCTTCTTCCGTCACCAGAGGGCGAGATCGCACCAGCCATCACATTGACCGTTAACATTTCGGGCAAGCCGGTGGATTTTGTCGTGACACACTTTGGGAACCACGAGTGGGTTTCTTTGGCCTACCTAATATTACACAAATGCCAAGAAACGTTATTAACAATGTACTTTGATTTCTATGAAATCACCTTTCTCATTTTCTTCTTTTTTACCTCCCAAAGTATTTCTCCCTGTGTTGCTGTTTTTTAAAATCAGACAGAAGCATTTAAGATGCAGGCAGCTGTTAGTGCTGGTGTAGGGACGGGCCGTGTTAGTCTGCACTTACTGAGCTGTACGGTCAATTCCCTGTGCAGGGACTGTCCAAAGTACATTACTGTGTTTGATCTTCACTCTGTGCAAGGTAAGCACTATTAGAGTCCCATTTTGCAGGTCAAGAAACTAGGCTGAGAGAGGTCAGACAACTCATCCAATGAGGAGCAAGCACAGGGTCAGGGCATAGGCAGCCCCAAACCCAGGGCTGCAAGTGCTTGCAACTACACAATAAACCACACAACAGAAAAAGAAATTCCCTTTTCCTACAGGATTACTGCTACAAATGGAAGTACTGTTGGGATTTGAGTTTATTAAATGACATCTCTTCTCTCCCTCATGTTTTCACAAACAACAGATAGGCAGAGGAATCTGGAAGAGGGAGATCTAAATATCACTTTTAATACTGATAAGCCTATTTGGAAAACCTGGCTTAAGTGCCCATATGGACTTGTGAATACATCCCCAAATATATATGAAAATGACTCCCCGTAAACGGTGGGCCTACCCTGCCTGCCCTGGCAAGCTCTCTCCTTGATGGAAAGAAGAGGATGGAAAACAGCCTGTTTGCAAACTGGCAGCTTCCAAGGAGAATAGAAAAGAAGGATTTGAGACAAGCACGTAAAATTAACTTCAAGATTATTGAATTAGAAAAGTCCTCCCCAAAAGTAAAGAATGGGGAGAGAGGCCAATGGTGGTTTTCTAAGGAAGTCCCTCTACAAGCAACATGAAGAGTGGGGAATGAGTTTTACCACCAAAGAATAACATTTACGACCAGTGACAGTACTCAATAAATGATGAATAATCCCAGCAATATATTGTAAACGCAAACATAAAAGTATATAACTTATACTCTACCATACCAAACCACAATAATTTAAACATGAATGTAAAGAGCTACGTGCTATGACATTCACATGCAAGCTTTGCTTGCATTAATGACACAAGAGGCCACAGAACTTTAAAGTGACATACTTTTGGAAAACAACATTATTGTACTATGTTTTATTTAAACAAATTGATGTGTCTGCCACTCTTATTTCCCTGGTTACCTCACTGTTTTTAATACTATTATGTGAATCTGTGAAAGCATATTTGAATATTTTCTTAAATAGGTCAGATAATAAATAATATAAATAAACCTTCCAAATATAATTAATATGAACCATTCATGAACCAGACTCTTGCTTACCTCCTTAGAAATAAGAGGAGTGTTTGGAGGATGGATGATATAGATGGTTCGTATCTCTTAAAAAAGCTGTTTGAAGAAATGCTTTCTGTTGCTCCCAGTGATTTTCATGTAGGAAGTACAGACATTCAGAAATCATTCCCATGACCTTATGTTGTACTTAACATTGGGTTTATCTTTTTTTAAAAAAGGTACTTTCTTGTTTAAAGGTTGCAAGTTCTCAACCTAAGAAACAGTTGAACTCCTTCCATTTTTCCTTTGCCTTTTTTCCCCGTCCCCTTTAACTCTCTCCAGTATATCCCAAAATGTGAAGAATAGGTTTGAAAAGGAAGAGAAAGCTAAAAGAGAGCCCTAGGAATGCGCTTGAAAAAGAGGAGGGAAGGATTGCCTTTTCTCACTTTCTGTTAACCACATACTTAAAGTTCTCTGGATAACACCATATCCTTTACTTGCTGTCTTGCTCATTTGATTCAATAATAATAACAACAATAGCAGTAACAATAATAGTGAACACTTATTGAGGATACATAACTCCAGGGATGAAGGCAGTGTAGTTTAATGATTAAGAGCATGGGATTCCAGAACCTGGAATCAGACAATCCGGTTTGAATCCTAATTCTTTAACTAGTTGTGTATCCTTTGCTGAGTTACTTAACTACCTCGAGCTTTAATTTTCTCAACTGCAAATCAGGGGCAATAATCCTACCTATTTCGTGGGGTTCTTGTGCCCATAGTACCTCATACAATGTACATGAATGTAGTAAGTGCTCAATTAACATGGCCGTTACTAAACCAAATCAGACAACTATGAATATAAGGTATATTGGGCAGCTTAAAAAATAATTCATTTATCAAACATGAATCAAGCATCTGACATGTCCCATGCACATGACTAGACTTTGCCTTTGCTTTAGGAACCACTACTCTGAGCCACCCCCCAGAATTACTGTCTGGTACACTGTAGCCTCCCCAAAAGTGACATAGGAAAGTTAACACCTTGAATAATTTGTGACGCGATCACTACATGTTTTATTTGTCTTTGTTTTCTACAGTACTAAATACACAAATTCTTACTGTGAAAAAATATTTAGAGATTTCATTTTCCAGTGATTATGGCATATAAATGTGAAAATCCTATTAGGAATGAATAATTCCTAATGCTTGTGCATGTTATTAGCTTATTCAAAAGATTTTAAAAAGTACTGACTACATAAGTACATCTTTTATAACCACTAAATAGGAAATGGCAGCATTTTTTAGAAGTCACACAGGCAAACACCCTAACGAAAATTGATATTATTTTAGGTAATTAACTGAGCCACTAATCGCCATTTAAAGAAATCTATAACATGCATCATAAACAAAGAGGAGAGAACACAGAATCCATAGTCTGACACTATGTGACAAAGAACCAAAACTGTGTTCTAGGTTTCGTTCCATTGCAGGTGGTAAGTTCCAGTTCTCGTGTCTCTGAAAATGGGATAAAATTCCCTTTTCCAGCTTACTTTATAGGGTTATTGGACTGACAAAATATTAACAGATAAGAAAACATAAAGCATATGTGAGCTCTGTCTCTTTCTTTCTGTCTTGCCCTCTTTCCTTATACACATATATATACTTTTAACTTTTATTACTCTCACTAGGTAAGATTTATCTCCTGAGAAAATGTAAAACCAAATTCACAGATTACTTCCAGTTAGATGTTACTACAATATGTTGGATTGAAAACACTTCCTGTGGTTCAGTGGCTTTGGAATTTTCTAGACCTGAATTTGAATCCTAGTTGTAGGTATCAGATGGAACAGAATTCCCTGCAGACCTAATGAAAGAACTACTTAACAAGATGCTGGAGGGACCCATGGAACAAATAAGAGAGGCCGAGGCATTCAGACACCCATAACAGTGCCTGCCTTAGGGCTGAAGGAACAGGCAGAGAAAACAGTGTTCCCAGAGCCCAGTGAGACCCAGAACCAGGACAAGGGACCACCTAGCATAGAATGCAGCTACTGCCAGAGGGACTGGGGAAGGAATCCCAGAATGTTGCTTTTCTCCCACATTTTAATCTCCTGTGGTGCCTCCAATTGGCCAAACCTAACTTGAAACCAGGAGAGAAGGAAGTCCAGGAGGTGAAATCTGCAGGGGTCAGCCTCCCAGGGCATAGAGAAAGACAGAGGATGAATGTGGTCAGGGGAGATGAAGAATAACCATAGGCATATTAGCCTCATTTGAAAATAGAGCTACCACCTGCCTTCTGTTGTGAGAATTCAGTAGCAAAGGGGTTTAACAAATGGCCATTCTTTTCACTCTTTTATTTCTTGAGACATCTTTTAATAGCCCTCAGCTGTCTACACAAATTTATC
This sequence comes from Theropithecus gelada, assembly GCF_003255815.1. Taxonomy (NCBI): domain Eukaryota; kingdom Metazoa; phylum Chordata; class Mammalia; order Primates; family Cercopithecidae; genus Theropithecus; species Theropithecus gelada. The sequence goes on along the minus strand of NC_037672.1, from coordinate 91,011,885 downwards.
CAACTCAGTCCTGTCTTGAGATCCTAACTCAACAAGGTTTCTCCAGTCTTCTCAGTGCTTGGTGATCTTCTATTTTCTTTGTCATTTTCTCCCTTAACACTCATGTATTAGCTACCTTTCTATGTAAATACCCTGTTTGTCTACTTCCTATCTGTTCTGGGCTCCATTCCTTGCTCTTACTCTCAGCTATGCATTGCAGAGAACTGCATTTCTCACAGTCCCTTGCCTTCTGGCTTCTGGGTAGGTTTAGCCAATGGGAGGCACTAGTGCAAGGTTGGAGGGAGTAGAGAAGAGAGTGTATTTCTCTCCTTCTCTCTGTGCTTCCTCTGGTGTCTATGGGAGGAGTTGAGTCTCTTCTGTGGCTCCAGTTCTTCTCTGAATGGTCCCAGTTTCTCTGGGAAGCCTCCTCCATTGATACATCTCCCACTAGTCAGTGCTGGCTTCTGGACTCTGATAATATCACCTCCTCTTGTCCCTGTAGCTGTAGAGGTTGTACTGGTTTCTTATTGTTGTTAATCTCTGATTGCATAATTGACTCCTATCTGGCTTCCCATCACCTGGCTAACCAATTCCCTATATTAAATTCACTTTGTTTGAAACATCTAGGGTGTTTCTGTTTTCCTGGCTGGATCATGTAAAATATGATGTCCTATTTTCCCCCAAACAGACTGACTCTAAACTCCCCAGGAGCTAGATGTACCCACCTAAGTATCTCAGTTATAGGTTTACAGTGCTTAGCATAATAAAAGCACCATGTTCGGCCGGTGTTTGAGCAGGAGAGTTAAGAAGGCTTTCAGAAAGTGTTCAGTTGGGCTGGGCAGTGAGTCATGCCTGTAATCCCAGTATTTTGGGAAACAAGGTGGGTGGATTGCTTGAGGCCAGGAATTCAAGACCAGCTTGCCCAACATGGAAAACCCTGTCTCTACTAAAAATACAAAAATTAAGTCGTGCATGGTGGTGTGTGCCTGTCATGCCAGCTACTCAGGAAGCTGAGGCAGGAGAATTGCATGAACCCAGGAGGTGGAGGTTCCAGTGAGCTGAGATTGTGCCATTGCACTCCAACCCATGTGACAGTGTGAGACTCCGTCTCACAAAAAAAAAAAAAAAAAAAAAAAAAAAAAAGAAAGTAGTGTTCAGTTGAAGGAGCTTAGGTTACATAAGCCTGATGGGCTCTGCAAATGTTAGGATTCTTCATCTTACCAGTATTCTTGGCTCTTTTTACTTTTTTAAACTACTAGTTCTTTAGCTGTAATACTGATGGTGAGTTCTCACATTATTGATTTAATTTCTTCTGATGAAAAGTTGAACAAATGCTGTATTTAGAGTTGATCTTTAAATTGACTGGACTCCAAATGATTTGTGAAGAAAGGTCATGTTCTCAGCCAAATGTCTGTCTGCCTACTCATTTGAAGCACTGTATCTATGTCTTGTTCATTTGTATAACATTAAGACATTTGCCCGAGTAGGAACGACTCTGGGCTTGTTCACTATGTGCAGATCATCTTTGAGGTAACTAAGACTTTTTAAAGATTGTTTTACAAATACTATAAAGGGTCATATTTTTACATTTTTTAGAGATGACCTCGACAGGAAACTGCAGGCTATTGCTGTTTCAAAACTACTGAAAAGTAGCTCGAATCAAGTGATATTTCTGGGATATATCACTTCAGCACCTGGCTCCAGAGATTATCTACAGCTCACTGAACATGGCAATGTGAAGGTAACATAATCTTAATAGGATTTATAATTTATTAAGTAAAATACTTCTTTTTCTTTCATGTTTTTAAAAAAATCAACCTCACCTAACAATTTAATGCGCAGTCTGAGTATCTACTGCTGCATAGAAAATCACCACAAAACATACGAGCTTAAAACAGCAGCAATCTTCTATTTGCTCATAAATCTGCAATGCGGACAGGGCTCAATGGGGGTAGCTCATCTCTGTCCCATGCAGGGTCAGCTAGGTGGCTCAACCAAGGACTAGAGGATCTACTTCACAGTAGATTTATATGTCGCAAGTTGTGCTTTAGGCTTGGGACCCTGGTTCCTCGCCATGGGCTACTTGGGCTTCTTTCCTGCATGTTGGCTGACTTTCAATAATGAGTATCCCTAGAGAACCAGAAAAAGCCTATATTGCTTTGTATGGCATAGCTTTATAAGTCATATACTGTTACTCCCGGTGTCATCACAAGTCTGATCACATTAAACTCTTGATGAGAGGAATATAAAAACCACATGATAAGAATACTAATGGGAAGTGAGATTTTATTGTAGCCATGTTTAGAAAACACAATCTGCCACATTATGAAAGTTAATTATGGGTTTGGGCATGATGGCTCATGCCTGTAATTCTAGCACTTTGGTAGGCCGAGGCGGGCGGATCACGAGGTCAGTTGATTGAGACCATCCTGGCTAACACGGTGAAACCCTGTCTCTACTAAAAATACAAAAAATTAGCCAGGCGTGGTGATGGGTGCCTATAGTCCCAGCTACTCGGGAGGCTGAGGCAGAAGAATGGCATGAACCTGAGAGGTGGAGCTTGCAGTGAGCCGAGATTGCACCACTGCACTCCAGCCTGGGCGACAGAGTAAGACTCCGTCTCAAAAAAATGTAAATAAATAAATAAATAAAATAAAAAAAGAAAGTTAATTACAGCATTGAGAGTAAAAGACAAAATGAAATGCCTCATAGAGAGAATGGCTAATCAGCCAACAGGGCCACAGCAGATGACACTGAATTACTCTACATTTTCAGGTCTAAAACACTTGAATTTGTCAGTTTACCAGAATATAATAATGTTCTGGGGAACTGCCACACAAATAAATTCTCAGAAGATTGAGATATATTTATATATATCATATATATATGATATATGATATATATCATATATATATGATATATGATATATATATACATACTACAATGCCAAATGAATTAATTTAGAATGAGAAATATGATTGTTATATTTAGTTATGCCCTATGCAGATGTCTTGGTTCCTTTCATTCTGTTTTATCTCATGTCTTGAGATAATATCTGCAGAGAAAAAAGCTTATCCATCTTATGTTGATTTTACTACTTAAATCTTCTTAGGGTGTAACATTATTTACAGAGCTTGGAAGACAGGTGAAAGAGAGCATGGCATGATGAGAGTTATCTGCATGTGACAGAAAATAACAGAGATCATATTTCTTTATGTAAAAGTCTGGGCAGGTGAATCAGCACTGGAATGGCACTCTGTGGTGTTTGGAATCTGTGTTCTATCATGTGCTTCCATTTGACAAGGCCTATATTTCCAAACAGCAGCCTTTAGGTTGTAGCTAGCAGGATAGAGGAAGGGATAAAGAAGGGGCCAAGAGCATATGCCAGTCCCTTCTAAAGGCAAAACCCAGAAACTGATCTCTAACACTTCTACTTATATTTCACTGACATAAATTTAGTCTAATGGACATACCTTGCTGTACAGAAAGTTGAGAGGTGCAATGTTTAGTCCTGATGGCCATATTCACAGCTAAAAATACTACAATTTTGGAAGAAGGGCAAGGCAGATATTAGGAAGATGATTTAGTCTCTGCATTTTTTTGGATAGGCAGAAATTAGTGTTAAAACAACAGCGGTCATCTATTTGCTCACGAATCTGGAGTTCGGACAGGGCTCAATGAGGATAGCTCATGTCTGCTCCATGCAGGATCAGCTAGGAGGGTCAACTAGGGACTGAAGGATCTCCTCAGTAGACAATTCACAGGTGGCAAATTGGTGCTTTGGCCTGGGGACCCAGGTTCCTCACCATGGGCTACTTGGGCTTCCTCTCTTCCTTGCAGCTGGCTTCCAATAGTGAGTATCCCAAGAGAAAAATAAAAAGCCTATATTGCCTTGTATGACTTAGCCTTGGAGCCACAGATGGATCCTTGATTTCTGACTCTGGCCAGAGGGATTATGATACTGACATTTATTTTTGTAGAGAATACAAAAGGAAGAAACGTTTTACAAAGAAGATAAGTTCAGCTTTGGGCTGAGTTTGAGGCATCTGTGGAACATTAATAGAGATGTCCAATAGGCAGGTGCATATACAGATCTGGAATTCAACAGGGCAGTGAGAACTAGAGTTATAGATTAAGGGGTGGCCACCATGTAGGGAAGCGTTGAAGCCGTGGAAGTGGGTGATATTGCTAGTAATTAGAGAAGTGCAAATTAGAGTGCTAGAATTAGAGAAGTGCAAAAGGAAGACCAAATAAAGCCCCAGTGGAGCCACATTGAATGTGGCCATCATGGGGGTGTAGGTGAAGGAAGAGAAGACCGATTATTTCAGGAAAGGGAGTAAGGAGAGTTCAGAAGAGGAAAACCTGGAAAGTGTGTACTCACAGAGACTGTATCAGTTGTTTATCACTATGTAACAAACCACCTCTATGTAACAAACCACCTCAAAACATAGTGACTTAAAACTGTAACAACTGAATATTCTCATGATTCTTTGGGTTGACTGGGTGGTTTTCTGTTCTTGCCTGGGTTCTCCTGTGTAGTCAGCTGATGGCTTACTTATGGCAGGAGGGTCTAAGATAGCCCCACACATGTGTCTGGGCCCTGGTGCTGGACCTCTCTCTCTTCTCATGGTCTGTCATTATTTATTAGCCTAGATGATGCTGCATTTACCAGCTGTGTGACCTTGGGGCAAGTTACTTAGCCTTTCTGGGCCTCAAGTTCCATATCTGAAATGTGGTGAGAGCGGTATCTGTGGAATCATAGGGTTGTTTGAGAATGAAATAGAAGATAACGTCTGCAAAGCCCTCAGACTTACATGACATATATTATGTGTGTCTGGCTGTATGTCAAAAACAAAATAAGAGAAATGTGTGAGTATATGGTCTATAAATCACAAAGGAATATTAGACAAGATGAAATTTGGCAAGTCTAAGTAAAAATTGCATCCTAATGAGGGCATTCTTACATTGTGTGTGTGCATGTGCATGTGTGTGTGAAGGATATACATGGTGTTAAGAAGAATTTGATTTGATTTTCATCTAATCCTCTCTTGATTTCCACTGTCGTGGTCAAAAGCTGTGTCAAAATTAACGGTGGATTCTTATATTGCTTTCTTTAGGAGGAAGTTTATTAATGCGGAGAAGAGTTTTAATCATTAATGCTTGGACAAACAGATTTTTCTCTTAAAGAAATGAGTATTTAAATCCTGCAGTATTAAAACTTTACATCATCTTTATTTTTTTTTTTGCAAGACTTACAGCATCTTTAAAAAATCGAATAAACAAAATGATAGTTAAATAGATTTATTGTTTATTATTCCCCATACTACAGCTAAAGTTTTCTATTTTCCCAAGACAAACCAGAACAGTGCTTCTTTATTTTCTTCATTAACATTTTAAATTTAATTTTAAAAATTTATTATAATTTTTATGTATACAAAAGGTATATGCATGTGTGTACTCTAAACAACAATAAAGGTTGATTAATAGGCATCCATGTGTCTACCACTAAGCTTAAGAAAAAAATAAAGAATTATATAATAAATGGTGGTGTATTCTTTTAGTGATTTAAAAATGTGTTTTTAATTAAATGTTAACAGTAAAATTCAGAAGTGGTGAAAAGTCAGGTATATTTTTTATATATAAGGTATTTAAAAAGAAGAAAATGGAGATTTCTTTCTTCAGAATAAATGCCTCATATTTATAGTTTCCCAACACATGATAGAAAAGAATATGTTTCTGTTCTCTTTCTTTGGTGAATAATAACCCTGGTCCCAAGCTCTCAACATCAAAAAGACTCATGATTGCTCCCCAAATGTTCTTATTTCCATGATTCAATTTAACAAACACAGATGGAGCACCTGCTCAACACCAGGTTTTATGCTAAGTGCCAGGTGGCCAAAAGTGATTAAGAGTCCCTCTGTGCAGGAGTGGGAGGATGGAGACATAGAAACAGATACCTGGCATGATGGCGTAGCTAGTGTGTGTAAAGTACTGTACAGGATGACCAATGAAGGTGCGGTCAGTGCTGTTGGGGATGAGAGGCTTGGAAAGCTGCCAGGAGCCAGGGTCTATGTTGTAATCGCTGATTTACCTAAGTCACTCTCCAGACCTCCTTCCTCTTTGTTTTCTCAGCATGTAGTACAGAAGCTAGTTGGGCACATAGCAGGTGCTCAATAAATATATGTAGAATGAGCAAATAATTTGGACCAAAAAAGATCAGTAGGAGCCAGGAAGAGAAAACAGCATGTACAAAGAGATATTTATCATGTAGGTAACACATTTTTTGGCAATGTGGAATAGAGCTTTGTTTTTTATGTTTTAAACATTCTCCTCTCTGCTCTTTACTAGGATATTGACAGCACTGATCATGACAGATGGTGTGAATACATTATGTATCGAGGACTGATAAGGTGAGCACAGGGGTTTGATTTTGTTTTTAATCTATTATTGCTGCAATCTTTTGGGTCTATCTGAGAAGAAAAAACAACTTTATGGAAGCAATTAATTTTTGTTGCTTTTTATAAACATTGATTTGACTATACAGTTTAACATCTTTTTCAAGGCATAGTCTCATAATTTACAAAAGTAGAAATAGCTTAGCAAATTAAGCTTAATTGTGTAAGAGGATACTGTGTAGGCTATTAAGCAAGGTGAATATGTAACTGTCAACACATATGAGGAATGGCACCATTTTTGAATGTATGGTTTAGTGGAAACATCATAGACCATTGGATGAGAAAGTCCTGGGCTTGAGTTCCAGGCTTGCCAGCTTCTAATCAATAATCCTGGGTAAGTTAACTAATTTGATGGGGCCATTACTATGCTGTAGTGAGATCTCTAGATAAATTATATTAAAAAAATCATTCCACATAAAAATACAATCCAAGTATATCATATACATGCATATGTGTGTGTATGATATACTTGGATAATATACATTTGGATACATACAGTCATGTGCTGCTTAATGATATCTTCAGTCAACAACAGACCACATCTACAATGGTAGTTTATAAGATATAATATCATACTTTTACTGTACCTTTTCTATGTTTAGATACACAAATACCATGGTATTACAGTTGTCTACAATATTCAGTACAGTCACATGCAGTACAGGTTTGTAGCCTAGGAGCAATAGGCCATACCATATAGCTTAGGTGTGTAGTAGGCTATACCATCCAGGCTGGTATAAGTGTGCTCTATGGTGTCCACACAATGATGAAACCACCTATGACACATTTCTTAGAATGTATTCTTGTTGTTAAGTGACACATGACTGTATACATACATATGTGATCCAAAATAATACAGCTGAGATTTTAAAATTCAAATATGTAACCATACAAATCAGTTTTGAAGGCAGTATTTGTATCAATAAAGCAAGGAGCAGTTTAATACCAAAAAAGAGGGACTAACCATTCATTCATTCATTCATTTATCCAATAAGTATTTTCTAAATCCTCTTTATGTACTGGGTATTGTTCTCAGGAGTGGGAATACAATAGGAAAAAACCAAAATCCTTGACTGTCATAGAACTTACGTTGCAATGGAAGGAGACATAAAATAAGCAGACAAGAAATGACAGGCTATGACAGGTGGAGATACGCATGGTGAAAGAAAAATAATAAGTCCAGGTGAGAAGGTAGGGTGTGCTGGGGGTGGCTGTGATAGGTTATAAAGAGTGGGCAGGGTATGCTGGAGTGACTTCTGGGCAGCACCTCAAGTGGAAGGAGGGACCCCACCTGTGTATACCCTGAGGAAGAGCACTTCAGGCAGGGGAGGCAGGGAAAGTTTGAGAGAAGGATGCTGGACGTTGTGGGGCAAGATCAAGAAGGCCAGTGAGGCTGGAGTAGAGTGACAGAAGTGATGTGAGTATGGCAGGTGGTAGTAGATGATGTACACAGTGGGTCGATTCAGAGGTTCCTCTACATACAAACTTCTTCCACAGAGGGAACATGCTGGAGACCTTCCCTGAAACACTCAAGGGTTCTCCTGTTAGGACGGAATCTGTCTGGAGATATTTGATTTGAGCCCCCTAACTGCCATCCTGGGGACAATGTGGGGAGCCCTGGTGTGGGCTCCTAGGACAGACTTCTCTGACCCTTAGTCTCTTCTCCATATAGAGCAGTTCATCACCCAAAGGCATCTTGGCATCGCCTGCCTAAAGATAGGGGCCGACATTAATGGATCACTCTTTAAATAACCTTATCTTCTAAGATCTGTGGCCTACATTTATGAGAGAAAATAGTTGCTTTCTGGGATGGTATAGAATCATGGAGTCAGCTCCTCTCCCAGTGGGGATATGGCTTGTTCGGTTATAAGTTACAGGCCAGTGAAAGCAAATTGTTAGTTTCTCTTGCTCTAGACCCCATTTGCCATTCAACAAGTATTGATCTAGCAGAATGGATGCCAGGCAATAGGGATAAAGCTGTAAACAAAACAGAGAAGGATCCCTATGCTGGTGGAGGGAGGACAGACAAAAATCATGATAAATAATTCCTGGATGATCTATTTTAGAAGATGACGAGGGTAGTGGGAAAAACTAAGCAGGGGAAGCAGCTTCCAGAATATAGAGGTGGGGTGCGATTGTAAGTAGGGAACTGGGTAGGTCTTACTGAGAAGATGACATTTCAACCAAGATTGCAAAGAGGGAGCCATTTGGCCACCTGGCAGAAGATACTTCCTGGTAGAGGGCTGAGCTAGTGCAAAGACCCCAATGCAGGAGTGCTGCATGTGTTTGAGGAAAAGTGAGGCTAGTGTGGCTGGAAAGGGTTGGGTTGGATGGGGTGAGGGGCAGTGAGGAGGGAAGGAGAGAGTGTGTGGGCAGGCAGGGAAGAGAAAAAATCTTGTAAGGATCTGTGAATCCTTAGTAAGCACTTTGGACATTACTTAGTAAAATAGTGACCTTTGCTGGTTCTTGGACAACTCCATGGAGCCATATGCTTACTGAGGTGGGCCAAGGAGGCCCTTGAGATGCTAAGATTGTTTCGGTTATGCCACTAACTCAGAAACTCTAAAAGGCACATCACATGCCCAAATAGCTGTGGAATAGATAGCTTGACTATAATTTGGTGTTTCCAAAGTGTTACAGTAGGACTGAAGGTGCTGAAGGGTGAGTTTTGTATGGTATTTTATATCTAAGATTGAAAACACTGTTTCTGTTTAAATATTTGTTAAAGCAATTGTTTAAATGAGATATCAGAAATTCTAGAAAACGACTTTTCATATAGGCTGAAATAGGTATAATTTCAAGTTGTAAAAAATGTTGGGAACCAAGGAACAGTGGTATTTAGAGTAACTGGTGCCCATAATAGCTCATTGTTGGGCTCTGAAACCTTTATTACCTCTCCTTAGGAGAATGGGATGGCAGAATGTATATATATAAAGTATATATGAAAATGTGATATCATATATAATATATATTTATTTATATATAAATTTAATACTCTGTGACATAACAAAATACCATAGACTGGATGGTCTAAACAACAGAAATTAATTTTCTTTCAGTTCTGTAGATTCTAAGACCAAGATTAAGGTGCCAGCAGAGTTGGCGTCAGGTGAGGACTGTCCCCTTGGGTTGCAGATAACTGTCTTCTTGCCATGTGCCCTCATGGCCTTTCCTTGGGTTGTGCCTGTAGAGAGAGAGTGAGCTCTCTGGTGTCTCTTCTTATAAAGTCATTAATCCTGTAGGATCAGGCCTCCCCACTCATGACCTCATTTCACGTTAATTATTTCCTAGGAAGACCCATCTCCAAATACAGCCACCCTGGGGGTTAGAGCTTCAACAAATGAATTTTGGGGGGAATACAAAATAGGAAGATGATTTAAAAAATTCCCATATTAATGAAGTTAGGAACTAGGGTTTTTCAGTTTCTCTCCACAAAACTAATTTTGTAAGCTTTCATCTCAATCACCAAGTTCAATGCCCTACATGTAGTAGGTAGTAAGAGCTTAATGAATACTTATTGGACAATAATGGGAGATCCTCTGCTTTAATGGAAGATTTGGATTGTCAGATTTCTCAGTTTCAAGACTTTTCTTGTATCTTTGAAGGCAGTGTCTGTTAAATGGGTTAGAACTTTGATCTTAGAGTTGGGAATAAATAACCTAGATTTACTAAAGACAGTAACCTAGAATTAGACAAAAGTGAACAGATTTAGGACTTGAGCCCAGACAATGCATTAAGCTGCCTGACAGCTCAGAGCTTCATCTGATGTTCAGTCACAGCTCTGCTTACCTTTCCCAGTGGGCAGACTTGCTGTCTCTGCTGGTTCCGCTCTGGGTTTCTGTTTCTATTTTGCATGGAGTTACAGGCATGTGGTTATAGGCTTTGTTTTACGTGCTTCTCTTCTCCTGCCACTCAGGTCCAAGCTCCCATCATCTTTTACCTAAGTTATTGCAGTGGCTTCATAACTTGTTTCCCTGCTTTGATCCTTTCCCTGAAGGTGATTGTCTACCTGGTAGCTGTCACAGACCTCTGCTTCAAACCCTTCTGATGGATTCTCATCTCACTCTCAAAAACAAAAACAAAAACAACAACAAAAGAAATCTGAGGTCCTCACAGTGGCCTGTGAGGAAGGCTTTGCATGTTCCCTCTTATGCACTTCACTCCAGTCATGGTGGAGTTGGCCCCCAAAACACCAAGCATATTTCCACCTCAGGACCTTTGCATTTGCTGTTCCCCTTCCCTAAACACCATTTCTCCAGGATCTCTATGGCTTGATCCCTCTCTTCATTGAATTTTTGCTCTAGTGTCACTTTATTGCAAAGGTATGCCCTGACCATCCACCATAAGATAGTAACCTCTGCTGCTTATCACTGCCTGTTATCCTTACTCTGCATTCACCCCAATACTTACTTATCTATCACTACTTGACTGATTGTAAACATACATATGTGTTTAATGCATCCTTCCCTACTAGAATGAAAATTCCATGAGGGCAAGACTTCATTTTATTCGTGACTTATTCCCCAACACCCAGAACAGTGCTTGCATGTGGTAGGCACTCCATATATATACATATGTGCTTCATTGAATAAATGAATGACTGAAGCTGACCTAAGTCTTTTTTCTGGAAGAGCACAATGTAATAAAATAAAATGAATTCTTTGTTGTTAATGGTTCCCCCTGTTTTCCACGTGAGCTTCTCAAATAAGAACTCTTTGTATAATGTCTACAAAGTGCTTTGAATTTCCCCAGGAATTGAAAGCTCTCAGCCAAAATAGGATATGGATTTTTTTCCAGATATATAAAAATCTTTGATTTTAGACTTGAAATTTGGCTGAAAATATTCATGTGGCATTTGTATTTTTAAAGGTAAGAAAAAATTTAGGCAAACACCCCTGTCATTCTGAAGAATTCCTGTTATTAGCTCAAAACATGATTGTATGGGAGGCAATTTGCATGGCTAGAATATTCGTTAGTATAAAAAAAGTAAAGTAAATTGCTAAGAATAGTTAATTAAATCTATATACATATTCTTTATTCATTTATATCATATAAGCAATATTTTGCCAATATTTAGATTAACAATTTAACTTAATTCCAGTTGTGATATTCAGAGTAGAGTCAGAAGTGGGAAACTGGCTTAATAACAAAGGTGGTATCACTTGGATCTCATTAGATTTCCATGTAATAATAAAACCTTTACAAATAATTTCTGTTTCTGCTACAGGTTGGGTTATGCAAGAATCTCCCATGCTGAACTGAGTGATTCAGAAATTCAGATGGCAAAATTTAGGATCCCTGATGACCCCACTAATTTTAGAGACAATCAGAAAGTGGTCATAGACCACAGAGAAGTTCCCAAGAAAATTCATTTTAATCCCAGGTGAGTTCCTTTACATTGTAGTTCAGTTATAAGCTACCACATCCCTCTATGGAACCTACATATTCCCTCAAAATGAGCTAAAAATTATATCTTCTCCTAGAGGTTTATTCGGGGTAAGGGAGCCTGTGACAAAGATGATAAAATCTGGTTGGGGTTGAAGTTATGGTGTTTGCTTTCTGGAATCAAGAAATATGTTGTAACCTCAGGTTAAAAAAGCTCACATTATCATCATCACCATCATCATAACTGCCACCCCCACAATAACTAGTATTTGAATGCTCCTATGTCCCAGACCCTATTCTAGGTGCTTTTTGTGTTATCTCAATTAATCCTTATTGGCTGGTCCTCTTATTTTCCCTGTTTAATAGATGAGGAAGCTCAAGCTTAAGAACATGAAGTAACTTCACTGGGGTCACATGGCTAGTCAGTGATGGAACTAATAAGTGGGGAGAAAGCCTGTTAGCATCATTGGGTTGATGGGATTCTCAACTCTGGCTGCACATTAGATTCACCTGGACAGCTTTTGAAGAATACCACTGCCTGTTGCAATCTCAGTCTCTGATAAAACAGATGTTAAACCAACAAAGTTCAAAAGAGACAAAGAAGGCCATTACATAATGGTAAAGGGATCAATTCAACAAGAAGAGATAACTATCCTAAATATGCACCCAATACAGGAGCACCCAGATTCATAAAGCAAGTCCTTGGAGACCTACAAAGAGACTTAGACTCCCACACAATAATAATTGGAGACTTTAACACCCCACTATCAACATTAGACAGATCAACAAGACAGAAAGTTAACAAGGATATCCAGGAATTGAACTCAACTCTGCAACAAGCGGACCTAACAGACATCTACAGAACTCTTCACCCCAAATCAACAGAATATACATTCTTCTCAGCACCACATTGCACTTATTCAAAAATTGACCACATAGTTGGAAGTAAAGCACTCCTCAGCAAATGTAAAAGACCAGAAATCATAGCAAACTGTCTCTCAGATCACAGTGCAATCAAACTAGAACTCAGGATTAAGAAACTCACTCAAAACTGCTCAACTACATGGAAACTGAACAACCTGCTCCTGAATGACTACTGGGTACATAACGAAATGAAGGCAGAAATAAAGATGTTCTTTGAAACCAATGAGAACAAAGACACAACATATCAGAATCTCTGGAACACATTTAAAGCAGTGTGTAGAGGGAAACTTTTAGCACTGAAGGCCCACAAGAGAAAGCGGGAAAGATCTAAAATTGACACCCTAACATCACAATTAAAAGAACTAGAGAAGCAAGAGCAAACACATTCGAAAGCTAGCAGAAGGCAAGAAATAACTAAGATCAGAGCAGAACTGAAGGAGATAGAGACACAAAAAAAATCCTTCAAAAAAATCAATGAATCCAGGAGCTGGCTTTTTGAAAAGATCAACAAGATTGATAGACTGAAATGGAGATCTGGAGCAAGATGGCCGAATAGGAACGGCTCCAACCTCCAGCTCCCAATGCGAATGACACAGAAGAAGGGTGATTTCTGCATTTTCAACTGAGGTACCGGGTTCATCTCACTGGGGAGTGCTGGACAATTGGTGCTGGTCAGCTGGTGCAGCCCGACCAGCAACAGCTGAAGCAGGACAAGGCATCACCTCACCTGGGAGGTGCAAGGGGGAAGGGAATCCCTTTAGAAATGGAGACACACAACACCTGGAAAATCAGGCAACTCCCACCTTAATACTGTGCTTTACCAAAGGTCTTAGCAAATGGCACACCAGGAGATTATATACCACACCTGGCTAGGAAGGTCGCACGCCCACGGAGCCTCCCTAATTGCTAGCACAGCAGTCTGAGATCTAACTACAAGGCAGCAGCGAGGCTGGGGGAGGGGTGCCAGCCATTGCTGAGACTTAAGTAGGTAAACAAAACCTCTGGGAAGCTCGAACTGGGTGGAGCCCACTGCAAGTCAAGGAGGCCTGCCTGTCTCTGCCTGTCTCTGTAGACTCCACTTCTGGGGACAGGGCACAGCGAAACAAAAAGCAGCAGAAACCTCTGCAGATGTTAATGACCCTGTCTGACAGCTTTGAAGAGCAGTGGAACTCCCAGCACAGAGGTTGATATCTGAGAACGGACAGACTGCCTGCTCAAGGGGGTCCCTGACCCCTGAGTAGCCTAACTGGGGGACATCCCCCTCTAGGTGCAGACCAACACCTCACACCTCAAAAGGTGGGGTACACCCCCGAGACTAAGCTTCCTGAGCAAGAATCAGAAAGCAGCACTCACTATTCAGCAATATTCAATCTTCTGCAGCCTCCGCTGCTGATACCCAGGCAAACAGGGTCTGGAGTGGACCTCAAGCAATCTCCAACAGACCTACAGCTGAGGGCCCTGACAAGTAGAATGAAAACTAACAAACAGAAAGGACACCCACACCAAAACACCATCACTACCTCACCATCATCAAAGACCAAAGGCAGATAAAACCACAAAGATGAGGAAAAAGCTGGAAATTCAAAAAATCAGAGCATATCTCCCCCTCCAAAGGAACGCAGCTCATCACCAGCAATGGACCAGCTGTACAGAGAATAACTTTGATGAGTTGAGAGAAGAAGGCTTCGGCTGATCAAACTTCTCAGAGCTACAGGAGGAACTATGTAACCAGTGCAAAGAAACTAAAAATCTTGAAAAAAGAATGGAAGAATGGATAACTAGAATAATCAATGCAGAGAAGGCCATAAATGAACTGACAGAGATAAAAACCATGACACGAGAAATATGTGAAAAATGAACAAGCTTCAGTAACTGACTCGATAAACTGGAAGAAAGAGTATCAATGATTGAAGATCAAATGAATGAAATGAAGTGAGGAGTCTAGAGAAAAAAAGGAAAAAGAAATGAACAAAGCCTCCAAGAAGTGGGGGATTACGTGAAAAGACCAAATCTACGTCTGATTGGTGTGCCTGAAAGTGACGGGGAAAATGGAACCAAGTTGGAAAACACTCTGCAGGATATCATCCAGGAGAACTTCCCCAACCTAGTAAGGCAGGCCAACTTTCAAATTCAAGAAATACAAAGAACGTCACAAAGATAATCCTTGAGAAGGGCAACTCTAAGACACGTAATTGTCACATTCACCAAAGTTGAAATGAAGGAAAAAATGTTAAGGGCAGTCAGAGAGAAACATAGGGTTTCCCACAAAGAGAAGCCCATCAGACTAACAGCAGATCTCTCAGTAGAAACTCTCCAAGCCAGAAGAGAGTGGGAGCCAATATTCAACATTCTTAAAGAAAAGAATTTTAAACCCAGAATTTCATATCCAGCCAAACTAAGTTTCATCAGGGAAGGAGAAATAAAATGCTTTACAGACAAGCAAATGCTTAGAGATTTTGTCACCACCAGGCCTGCCCTACAAGAGACCCTGAAGGAAGCACTAAACATGGAAAGGAACAACCAGTACCAGCCATTGCAAAAACATGCCAAAATGTAAAGACCATCGATGCTAGAAAGAAACAGCATCAACTAACGAGCAAAATAACCAGCTAATACCACAAGGACAGGATCAAGTTCACACATAACAATATTAACCTTAAATATAAATGGTCTAAATGGTCCAATTAAAAGACACAGACTGGCAAATTGGATAGAGTCAAGACCCATCAGTTTGCTGCATTCAGGAGACCCATCTCACATGCAGAGACACACATAGGCTCAAAATAAAGGGATGGAGGAAGATCTACCAAGCAAATGGAGAACCAAAAAAAAAAAAAAAAAAAAGCAGGGGTTGCAATCCTAGTCTCTAATAAAACAGACTTTCAATCATCAAAGATCAAAAGAGACAAAGAAGGCCATTACATAATGGTCAAGGGATCAATTCAACGGGAAGAGCTAACTATCCTAAATATATGTGTGCCCAATACAGGAGCACCCAGATTCATAAAGCAAGTCCTTAGAGACTTACAAAGACACTTAGGCTCCCATACAATTATAATGGGAGACGTCAACACCCCTGTCAACAACACTGTCAACATTCAACAGATCAACAAGACAGAAAGTTAACAAGAAAATCCAGGAATTGAACTCAACTCTGCAATAAGCGGACCTAATAGACATCTACAGAACTCTCCACCCCAAATCAACAGAATATACATTCTTCTCAGCACCACATCACACTTATTCCAAAATTGACCACATAGTTGGAAGTAAAGCACTCCTCAGCAAATGTACAAGAACAGAAATTATAACAAACTGTCTCTCAGACCACAGTGCAATCAAACTAGAACTCAGGACTAAGAAACTCAATCAAAACCACTCAACTACATGGAAATTGAACAACCTGCTCCTGAATGACTACTGGGTACATAACGAAATGAAGGCAGAAATATAGATGTTCTTTGAAACCAATGAGAACAAAGATACAACATACCAGAATCTCTGGAACACTTTAAAGCAGTGTGTAGAGGGAAACTTTTAGCACTAAATGCTCATAAGAGAAAGGAGGAGATCTAAAATTGAAACCCTAACATCATAATTAAATGAACTAGAGAAGCAAGAGCAAACACATTGAAAAGCTAGCAGAAGGCAAGAAATAACTAAGATCAGAGCAGAACTGAAGGAGATAGAGACAAAAAAACCCTCCAAAAAAAATCAATGAATCCAGGAGCTGGTTTTTTGAAAAGATCAACAAAATTGATAGACTGCTAGCAAGACTAATAAAGAAGAAAAGAGAGAAGAATCAAGTAGACACAATAAAAAATGATAAAGGGGATATGACACCGACCCCACAGAAATACAAACTACCATCAGAGAATACTATAAACACCTCTGCGCAAATAAACTAGAAAACCTAGAAGAAATGGATAATTTCCTGGACACTTACACTCTCCCAAGACTAAACCAGGAAGAAGCTGATTCCCTGAATAGACCAATAATAGTCTCTGAAATTGAGGCAATAATAAATAGCCTACCAACCAAAAAAAGTCCAGGGCCAAACGGATTCACAGCCGAATTCTACCAGAGGTACAAGGAGAAACTGGTCCCATTCCTTCTGAAACTATTCCAACCAATAGTAAAAGAGGGAATCCTCCCTAACTCATTATATGAGGCCAACGTCATCCTGATACCAAAGCCTGGCAGAGACACAACAACAAAAAAAGAGAATATTAGACCAATATCCCTGATGAATATCGATACAAAAATCCTCAATAAAATACTGGCAAACCGAATCCAGCAGCATATCAAAAAGCTTATCCATCATGACCAAATGGGCTTCATCCCTGGGATGCAAGGCTGGCTCAACATATGCAAATCAATAAACATAATCCAGCATCTGTTTATAACCAAAGACAAAATCCACGTGATTATCTCAATAGATGCAGAAAAGGCCTTTGACAAAATTCAACAGCCCTTCATGATAAAAACTCTCAATAAATTTGGTATTGATGGAACATATCTCAAAATAATGAGAGCTATTTATGACAAACCCACAGCCAATATCATACGGAATGGGCAAAAACTGGAAGCATTCCCTTTGAAAACTGGCACAAGACAGGGATGCCCTCTCTCACCACTCCTATTCAACATAGTGTTGGAAGTTCTGGCTAGGGCAATCAGGCAAGAGAAAGAAATCAAGGGTATTCAATTAGGAAAAGAAGAAGTCAAATTGTCCCTCTTTGCAGATGACATGATTGTATATTTAGAAAACCCCATTGTCTCAGCCCAAAATCTCCTTAAGCTGATAAGCACGTTCAGCAAAGTCTCAGGATACAAAATTAATGTGCAAAAATCAGAAGAATTCTTATACACCAGTAACAGACAAACAGAGAGCCAAATCAGGAATGAACTTCCATTCACAATTGCTTCAAAGAGAATAAAATACCTAGGAATCCAACTTACAAGGGATGTAAAGGACCTCTTCAAGGAGAACTACAAACCACTGCTCAGTGAAATAAAAGAGGACACAAACAAATGGAAGAACATACCATGCTCATGGATAGGAAGAATCAATATCGTGAAAATGGCCATACTGCCCAAGGTAATTTATAGATTCAATGCCATCCCCATCAAGCTACCAATGAGTTTCTTCACAGAATTGGAAAAAACTGCTTTAAAGTTCATATGGAACCAAAAAAGAGTCCACATCGCCAAGACAATCCTAAGTCAAAAGAACAAAGCTGGAGGCATCATCCTACCTGAGTTCAAACTGTATAACAAGGCTACAGTAACCAAAAGAGCATGGTACTGGTACCAAAACAGAGATATAGACCAATGGAACAGAACAGAGCCCTCAGAAGTAATACCACACATCTACAGCCATTTGATCTTTGACAAACCTGAGAAAATCAAGAAACGGGGAAAGGATTCACTATTTAATAAATGGTGCTGGGAAAATTGACTAGCCATAAGTCGAAAGCTGAAACTGGATGCTTTCCTTACTCCTGATATGAAAATTAATTCAAGATGGATTAGAGACTTAAATGTTAGACCTAAAACCATAAAAACCCTAGAAGAAAACCTAGGTAATACCATTCAGGACATAGGCATGGGCAAGGACTTCATGTCTAAAACACCAAAAGCAATGGCAACAAAAGCCAAAATTGACAAATGGGATCTAATTAAAGTAAAGAGCTTCTGCACAGCGAAAGTAACTACCATCAGAGTGAACAGGTAACCTCCAGAATGGGAGAAAACTTTTGCAATCTACTCATCTGACAAAGGGCTAATATCCAGAACCTACAAAGAACTCAATCAAATTTACAAGAAAATAGCAAACAACCCCATCAAAAATTGGGCAAAGGATATGAACAGACATTTCTCAAAAGAAGACATGCATACATCCAACAGGCACATGAAAAGATACTCATCATCACTAGCCATCAGAGAAATGCAAATCAAAACCACAATGGGATACCATCTCACACCAGTTAGAATGGCAATCCTTAAAAGGTCGGGAAACAACAGTGCTGGAGAGGATGTGGAGAAATAGGAACACTTTTACACTGTTGGTGGGATTGTAAACTGGTTAAACCATTGTGGAAAACAGTGTGGCGATTCCTCAAGGATCTAGAACTAGAAATACCATATGACCCAGCCATCCCATTACTGTGTATATACCCAAAGGATTATAAATCATGCTGCTATAAAGACACATGCACAGGCATGTTTATTGTGGCACTATTCACAATAGTAAGGACTTGGAATCAACCCAAATGTCCATCAGTGACAGACTGGATTAAGAAAATGTGGCACATATACACCATGGAATACTATGCAGCGATAAAAAAGGATGAGTTTGTGTCCTTTGTAGGGACATGGATGCAGCTGGAAACCATCATTCCCAGCAAACTATCACAAGAACAGAAAACCAAACACCGCATGTTCTCACTCATGGGTGGGAATTGAACAATGAGATCACTTGGACTCAGGAAGGGGAACATCACACACCGGGGCCTATTATGGGGAGGGAGGCAGGGGGAGGGAAGGCATTGGGAGTTTTAGCTGATATAAATGACGAGTCGATGGGTGCTGATGAGTTTATGGGTGCAGCACACCAACATGGCACAAATATACATATGTAACAAACCTGCACATTGTGCACATGTACCCTAAAACTTACACTGTAATAATAAAAAAAAGATAGTAAAAAGAAATGCGAATCTTCAAAAAAAAATCTATCAAATAAAAAAAGATTAATAGACCACTAGTAAAACTAATAGAGAAGAAAAGAGAAGAATCAAATAGATGCAATAAAAAATGATAAAGGGGATATCACAACCAATCCCACAGAAATACAAACTACTATCAGAGAATACTGTAAGTACCTCTTCACAAATAAACTAGAAAATCTAGAAGAAATGGATAAATTCCTGGACACATACACCCTCCCGAGACTAAACCAGGAAGAAGTTGAATCTCTCGATAGAGTAATAACAGGCTCTGAAATTGAGGCAATAATTAATAGCCTACCAACAAAAACAGTCCAGGACCAGATGGATTCACAGCTGAATTCTACCAGAGGTACAAGGAGGAGCTGGCACCATTTCTTCTGAAATTATTCCAATCAATACAAAAAGAGGGAATCCTCCCTAACTTATTTCATGAGGCCAGCATCATGCTGATACCAAAGCCTGGCAGAGACACAACAAAAAAAGCGAATTTTAGACCAATATCCCTGATGAACATCGATGCAAAAACCCTCAATAAAACACTGGCAAAGCGAATCCAGCAGCACATCAAAAAGCTTGTCCACCATGATCAAATGGGCTTCATCCCTAGGATGCAAGGCTGGTTCAACGTACGAAATCAATAAAAGTAATCTAGCATATAAACAGAACCAAAGACAAAAGCCACGTGATTATCTTAATAGATGCTGAAAAGGCCTTTGACAAAATTCAACAGTGCTTCATGCTGAAGACCCTCAATAAACTAGGTATTGATGGGACATATCTCAAAATGATAAGAACTATTTATGACAAACCCACAGCCAATATCATATGGAATGGGCAAAAACTGGAAGCATTCTCTTTGAAAATGGGCATAGGACAGGGATGCCCTCCCTCATTACTCCTATTCAACATAGTGTTGGAAGTTCTGGCCAGGGCAATCAGGCAGGAGAAAGAAATAAACGGTATTCAATTAGGAAAAGAGGAAGTCAAATTGTCCCTGTTTGCAGATGACATGATTGTATCACTTGGACTCGGGAAGGGGAACATCACACACCGGGGCCTATCATGGGGAGGGGGGCGGGGGGAGGGATTGCATTGGGAGTTATACCTGATGTAAATGACGAGTTGATGGGTGCAGCACACCAACAAGGCACAAGTATACATATGTAACAAACCTGCACGTTATGCATATGTACCCTACAACTTACAGTATAATAATAATAAATAAATTAAAAAAAAAAAAAAAAAACAAAAAAAAAAGAAAACCCATTGTCTCAGCCCAAAATCTCCTTAAGCTAATAAGCAACTTCAGCAAAGTCTCAGGATACAAAATCAATGTGCAAAAATCACAAGCATTCTCTTACACTAATTACAGACAAACAGAGATCCAAATCATGCATGAACTCCCATTCACAATTGCTTCAAAGAGAATAAAATGCCTAGGAATCCAACTTACAAGGGACGTGAAGGACTTCTTCAAGGAGAACTACGAACCACTGCTCAACGAAATACAGGAGGACACAAACAAATGGAAGAACATTCCGTGCTCATGAATAGGAAGAGTCAATATGAAAATGGCCATACTGCCCAAGGTAATTTATAAATTCAATGCTATCCCCATCAAGCCACCAATGACTTTCTTCACAGAATTGGAAAAAACTAATTTAAAGTTCATATGAAACCAAAAAAGAGTCCAGACAATCCTAAGCCAAAAGAACAGAGCAGGAGGCATCACGCTACCTGACTTCAAACTGTACTACAAGGCTACCCTAACCAAAACAGCATGGTACTGGTACCAACACAGACATATTGACCAAGGGAACAGAACAGAGGACTCAGAAATAATACCACACATCTACAACCATCTGATCTTTGACAAATCTGACAAAAACAAGAAATGGCGTAAGGATTCCCTATTTAATAAATGGTGCTGGGAAAACTGGTTAGCCATAAGTCGAAAGCTGAAACTGCATCGCTTCCTTACACCTTATACAAAAATTAATTCAAGATGGATTAAAGACTTAAATGTTAGCCCTAAAACCATAAAAACCATAGAAGAAAACCTAGGCAATACCATTCAGGACATAGGCATGGGCAAGGACTTCATGTTTAAAACACCAAAAGCAATGGCAACAAAAGCCAAAATTGACAAATGGGATCTCATTAAACTAAAGAGCTTCTGCACAGCAAAAGAAACTACCATCAGAGTGAACAGGTAACCTCCAGAATGGGAGAAAATTTTTGCAATCTACTCATCTGACAAAGGGCTAATATCCAGAATCTACGAAGAACTCAAACAAATTTACAAGAAAAAAACAAACAACCCCATCAAAAATTGGGCAAAGGATATGAACAGACATTTCTCAAAAGAAGACATTCATACAGCCAACAGACACATGCAAAAATGCTCATCATCACTGGCCATCAGAGAAATGCGAATCAAAACCACAATGAGATACCATCTCACACCTGTGAGAATGGCAATCATTAAAAAATTAGGAAACAACAGGTGCTGGAGAGGATGTGGAGAAATAGGAACAGTTTTACACTGCTGGTGGGACTGTAAACTAGTTCAACCATTGTGGAAAACAGTGTGGCGATTCCTCAAGGATCTAGAACTAGAAATACCATTTGACCCAGCCATCCCATTACTGCATATATACCCAAAGGATTATAAATCGTGCTGCTATAAAGACATATGCACAGGCATGTTTATTGTGTCACTATTCACAATAGCAAAGACTTGGAACCAACCCAAATGTCCATCAATGACAGACTGGATTAAGAAAATGTGGCACATATACACCATGGAATACTATGCAGTCGGAAAAAAGGATGAGTTCATGTCCTTTGTAGGGACATGGATGCAGCTGGAAACCATCATTCTCAGCAAACTATTGCAAGGACAAATAACCAAACACAGCATGTTCTCACTCATAGGTAGGAATTGAACAATGAGAACACCTGGACACAGGAAGGGGAACATCACACACTCGTTCCTGTCGAGGGGTGGGGGGAGGGGGAGGGGTAACATTAGGAGATATACCTAATGTAAATGACAAATTAATGGGTGCAAGACACCAACATGGCACATGGATACATACGTAACAAACCTGCATGTTGTGCACATATACCCTAGAACTTAAATTATAATAAAAAATAGAATAAAATAAAATAAGCAGCAAAAAATAATTATTAATTAAAAAAAATACCACTGCCTGGGACCAACCCCAGACCAATTTATCAGGACCTCCTGGGGTGGTACCTGGGCTTTGGGATTTAAAAAATTATTTTCAGTTTATTTTAATGTGCAGTTAGGATTGAGACTATGGATCATGGATAATTCATTTACATTGCATGTGAAAAATTCATTACCATGTGAAATATATATTTATATATTTTTTGAGATGGAGTCTTGCTCTGTCACCCAGGCTGGAGTGCAGTGGCGCGATCTCAGCTCACTGCCACCTCTGTCTCCTGGGTTAAAGCAATTCTTCTGTCTCAGCCTCCTAAGTAGCTAAGACTACAGGTTCATGCCCTGATGCCTGGCTAATTTTTGTATTTTTAGTAGAGACAGAGTTTCACCATATTGGTCAGGCTGGTCTCAAACTCCTGACCTCTGGTGACCCACCTGCCTTGGCCTCCCAAAGTGCTGGGATTACAGATGTGAGTCACCATGCCTGGCCTTGTTTTGTTTTTAGAAGAGAAATCTATTTGCAGCAAAACATACGAGATGGAGTATGTGCTCTTTTCTCCCCCATGACTGGATAGTGAGAGGAAACTTCTACATAAAGTCAAACACAGAACATATCGTGTACATTATTATTATTTGACATTTCTATCATTTTTACCAGCTAATAGCTATAGACATTTCTCATTTTGTTGGGGGAAGAAAGAAATTTCTCCATTCTCTTTTTCTTCCTTGTCCCTCCTTACAACAAGAAAAAATTGTACCAAAGTGTAGGTGATGAATATGAGGAGAATTATCACCAAGTCTCAATTTGTTCCAATTCCTGTATTGATCTTACCCTGTGTAAGTGTAATGTGACTAGGAAAAGCCTGGGCCCTGGGGTCATTTGTCTGGCTCAAATCCTCACTCTTGCCAGTGAACAGCTGGGTAACTGTGGGCCAGTTGCTTAACCTCTCTGAGCCTCAAGTGCCTCATCTAAAAATGGGAAAAATAGTAGTGGTTACCTCCTAAGGCTATATGAAGCATGCATGGCACAAAAAGTTGTTAGAATAGTGCATAGTGAATGCTTGTGGTTTAACAGTAGCTGCAAAAGCAACATTAGAATTTGCACTAGTAATGGTAGAAGTAAAATAGAAGGATTCCCTCCTTTTGCTTATTGAGATGGTTTCTTGAAGCTAGAAAATCAGGGAAGGAAAGGATTTTCTCGTGTCATTATTCTTTATGCAGCAGGAGTGCAGAGAAATCCAAATAAAATATTTTTGGCTAACCACAATGGCAGATTGATCCAAACCAACTGTGAAGGGAGCTAGATTTGCTTTCTCACTCAGTTTAATTATGAAAATAACAAAGGCATAAGTAGAAGGCATGTCTTAATTTTAAAACTGTGATGAGAGTATTTAAGATCTACTCTCACAGCAATTTTCAAATATACAATACATTATTATTAACTACAGTCACAATGCTTTACAATAGATCTCCAGAAATTTTTCATCCTGTCAAATTGAAACTTTGTATCATTTCACCAACATCTTCTCAACCCTCATCTCCCCCAGCCCCTGGCAACCACCATTCTACTCTTTGCTTCCACGAGTTCAATTTTTTTCAAATTTTACATATAAATGAGATCATGACGTATTTGCCTTTCTGGGTCTGGATTATTTCACTTAGCATGATGTCCTCTAGGTTCATCCATGTTGTTACAAATGACAAGATTTCCTCTTTTCAGGCTGAATACTATTCCATACATACACATGTTTGTGTATAGCTGCATTTTCTTTATCCATTCATCTGTCAATGGACACTTAGGTTGATTATATTTCTTGACTCCAGTGAAAAATGCTGCAGTGAATGTGGGAGTACAGATATTTCTTCAATACTAATTTCTTTCATTTGGATATATACCAAGAAGTGGGATTGTTGGATCATATGGTAGTTCTATTTTAAATTTTTAAAGGAACTTTTGTAATGTTTTCCATAATGGCTATACTAATTTGCATTCCCCACAACAGTGAACAAGGGTTCCTTTGGCTGTACATCTCCTGCCAACATTTGCTGTCTTGCCTTTCTGGTACTAGCCGTTTTAACATGTGTGAGGTGATGTCTCGTTGTGCTTTTAATTTGCATTTCCCTGATTAGTGATGAGCATTTATTCACATACTAGCTGGATACTTGGATGTCTTCTTTTGAGAAATATTTATCCATGTTTGTTTTCTTGCTATTAAGATTTTTGAGTTCCTTATATATTTTAGATATTAGCCATGTATTAGATATAGGTTGAACATCTCAAGTAAAAAAATCCAAAATTCAGAATGCTCCAAAATTCAAAACTTTTTGAGCACGGACACAGTGCTCAAAGGAAATGCTTGGGGCATTTCAGATTTTGTACTTTTGGATTTGGGATGCTCAAACAGTAAGTGTAATACAAATATTCCAAAAAATGAATCCAAAATCTGAAATACTTCTGGTTCCAGTGATTTTGGATTAAGAATACTCAACATATATATGGTTTGTAAATATATTCTCTCATTCTGTAGGTTGTATCTTCACTCTGTTGATTGTTTTCTTTGCTATATAGAAGCTATTAGTTTGATACAATCCCATTTGTCTATTTTTGCTATTGTTTCCTTTGCTTTAAGGATCATATTAAAAAAATCATTGCCCAGACCAATGTCAGAAATTTTTCTTGATGTTTTCTTCTAGCAGTTTCACAGTTTCAAGTCCCAAAATCTTTAATCTATTTTGAGTTGATTTTTGTATAT
Organism: Theropithecus gelada; assembly: GCF_003255815.1. NCBI lineage: Eukaryota > Metazoa > Chordata > Mammalia > Primates > Cercopithecidae > Theropithecus > Theropithecus gelada. The sequence goes on along the minus strand of NC_037672.1, from coordinate 90,986,462 downwards.
GGTATGAGGTAAGAGTCCGATTTCATTCTTCTGCATGTGGATACCCAGTTCCCCCACCACTGCTTATTGAGAAAGTTGTCCTTTCCTCATTGTGTGTTTGGAGTACCTTTGTCAAAGATCAATTGACTGTAAATGTGTGGATTTATTTCTAGGCTCTCTATTCTGTTCTATTGATCTATAGATCTGTTTTTATGCCAGTACCATGCTGTTTTAATTACTACAGCTTTGTTGTGTATTTTGGAATCTGATAGTGTGATGCCCTCAGCTTTGTTCTTTTTGCTTATGATTGCTTAGGCTACCTGAGGTGTTTTGTGGTCTTATACAAATTTTAGGGTTGATTTTTCTATTCCTGTGAAAAATGTCATTGGAATTTTGATAAGGATTACTTTGAATCTGCAGATTGCTTTGGGTAGTATGAATATTTTAACAATATTGATTATTCCAGTTCATGAACACAAGATATGTTTCCATTAATTTGTGCTCTTAAATTTCTTTCATCATTATTTTATGGTTTTCAGTGTACAGGTATTTTACCTCCTTGGTTAAATTTATTCCTAAGTATTTTTTGATGCTATTGTAAATGGGATTGTTTTCTTGATTTCTTTTTCCGATAGTTCATTGGTAGTATATAGAAATGCTACTGATTTTTATAAGCTGATCTTTTATCCTGCAAATTTACTGAATTTATTAATTCTAACAGTTTTTCAGTGGAGTTTTTAGGTATATATATTCTTGTCATCTGCAAATAGGGACAATTTAAATTTTTCCTTTCCAATTTAGATGTATTTTATTTCTTTTACTTGCTTAATTGCTCTAGCTAGGACTTTCAGTACTATGTTGAATAGAAGTGCTGAGAGTGGGCATCCTTGTCTTGATCCTGATCCCAGAGTAAAAGCTTTCAACTTTTAATCACTGGGTATTGATGTTAGCTGTGGGTTGTCATATATGGCCTTTGTTATGATGAGGTCTATTTCTGCTATGCCTAATTTGTTGAGAGTTTTTATCATGAAAAGTTCAAATTTTCAGATGCTTTTTCTGCATCTATTGAGATGATCACATGATTTTTGTCTTTTACCCTGTTAATACATTGTATCATATCTATTGGTTTGCATATATTTAACTATCATTGCATCCTAAGGATAAATTCCCCTTGATCATGGTGTATGATCCTTTTAATATACTGTTGAATTCAGTTTGCTAGCATTTTGTTGAGGATTTTCTACATGTGTGTTCATTAGTGATATTGGCCTATAATTTGCTTTTCTTGTAGCATCCTTGTCTGGCTTTGGTAACAGGCTAATAATGGCCTCATAAACTGAATTTGCAAGTGTTCCCTCCTCTTCAATTATGAAAGAGTTGGAGAAGGATGGGAATTAATTTTTCTTTCTTCTTTTCTTCTTCTTCTTCTTTTTTTTTTTTTTGAGATAGAGTCTCACTCTTGTCACCCATGCTGGAATGCAATGGCATGATCTCAGCTTACTGCAACCTCTGCCTCCCCGGTTCAAGCAATTCTCCTGCCTCAGCCTCCTCAGTAGCTGGGATTATAGGCACCTGCCACCATGCCCAGCTAATTTTTGTACTTTTAGTAGAGATAGGGTTTCACCATATTGGCCAGGCTGGTCTCAAACTCCTCACCTCAGGTGATCTGCCTGCCTTGGCCTCTCAAAGTGCTGGGATTACAGGCATGAGCCACCATACTTGGCCTAATTTTTCTTTAGATGTTTTGTAGAATTCACCAGTGAGGCCATTGGATCTGGGCTTTTTGCTTTTGAGGAGGTTTTTGATTACTGATGCAATTTCCTTATGCATTATTGAACTATCCAGATTTTGAATTTCTTCATCTGTCAGTCTTGGTAGATTGTTGCTATGAACTGGTCCATTTCTTTCTTTTAGGCTATCCAATTTTTTGGCGTATTATTGCTCATAGTAGTCACTTATGATTATTTGTGTTTCTGTGGTATCAGTTTAACATTTCCACACTGATTTATAATTTTATTAATTTGATTTTTCTCTCTTTCTTAGTAAGTCCAGCTAACAGTTTGTCCATTTTATCTTTTCAAAAAAACAACTCTTAGTTTCATAGATATTTTTTAAGTTTTCTATCCTCTATTTCATTATTTTTGCTCTGATATTTATTATTTTCCTTTCTTTTGTTGACTTTGGGCCTTGTTCTTTTTCTACTCCCACAGGTATAAAGTTAGGTTGTTTGATGTCTTTATTTTTTCATAATGTAGGTGTTTATTGCTACAAAATTTCCCTTTTAAAATTGTGTTTGCTATGTCCCATAAGTTTGGGTACATTGTGTTTCCATTTTTATTTATCTCAACAAAATTTAAATTTTTCCTTTTGATTTCTTCTTTGATCCATTATCTGTTTAGGAAAGTGTTGTTTAATTTCTACATATTTGTGAATTTTCCAATTTTCCTCCTGTTATTGATTTGTAATTTAACTATTGTTGTTGGAAAGGATACTCAAAATGATTTCAGTATTCTAGAACTTGTTAAGGCTTGTTTTGTGGCCTAACATAAGTTTTGTCCTGGAGAATGTTCCATGCATTTATGAACCCCCAAAGTCTGAGACAGGTCTCAGTCAATTTAGGAAGTTTATTTTGCCAAAGTTATGGATGCACACCTGTTACACAGCCTCAGGAGGTCCTGAAGATATGTGCCCAATGTGGTCAGAGCACAGCTAGGTTTTATGTATTTTAGGGAGACATGAGATATCAATCAACATATGTAAGATGAACATTGGTTCAGTCCAGGATGGCAGGACAACTGGAAGCAAAGGCAGGACATCTCGAAGCAGGGAGGAGGCTTTCAGGTCATCGATAAGAGACAAATGGTTGCATTCTTTTGAGTTTCTGATTAGCCTCTGCAAAAGAGGCAGTCAGATATGCATTTATCTCTGTGAGCAGAGGGATGACTTTGAATAGAATGGGAGGCAGGTTTGCGCTAAGTGGATCTCAGCTTGACTTTTCCCTCTAGCTTAGTGATTTTGGGGCCACAAGATTTATTTTCCTTTCACTTGCACCTGAAAAGAATGTATATGCTGCTGCTGTTGGATGAAATGCTCTCTCTATATGTTAGGTCGATTTGGTCTATAATGTTGTTCAAGTCTACTGTTTCCTTGTTGATTTTCTATTTGGATGATTTATCCATTGTTGGAAGTGGGTTATTGAAGTCCCCTACTACCATTGTATTGCTGTCTAGTTCTCCCTTCAGTTCTGTTAATATTTTCTTTATATATTTAGGTGCTCTGATGGTGGGTGCACATATATTTATAATTATTATATTATATTGATGAATTAAGCCCTTTAGTACAATGACCTACTTTGTCTCCTCTGGCAGTTTTTGACTTAAAGTCTAGTTTGTCTAAGTAGAGCCACCCCTCATCACTTTTGGTTATCATTTGCATGGAATATCTTTCCAAACCTTTACTTTCAGTCTATGTATATCCTTCAAGCTAAAGTGAGTTTTTTTTATAGGCAGCAATTTCTTATAATTTATTCTTTTAAATCCACTTAGCCACTCTGTCTTTTGATTAGAGAATTTAATCCATTTACATTTAAAGTAATTATTGATAGTTAAAGACTTAGTATTGCCATTTAAAGAATTGTTTTCTGACTGTTTTACAGTTCCTTCATTCTATTCTTACTCTTTTCCCTTATGATTCGATGATTTTTTGGTAATAGTATGCTTTAATTGCTTTCTCTTTATCTTCTGTGTATCTACCATAGGTTTTATATTTGTAGATACCATGAGTCTTACATAAAACATAATTATTTATTTTCAGCTGGAAACAACTTTGTCTGCTGCATATAAAAACTCTGAGATTTAGCTTTTCCTCCCACTACATTTTATGTTATTGATGTCACAATTCATGTATTTTATATATCATGTACCCATTAACAAATTTTTGTAGTTATGTTAATACTTCTGTCTTTTAACTTTTATACTAGAGTTTAAAATGATGCTGCATAAGTATTAAAGTATTAATGTTTTCTGAATTTGACTATATTGTTAACTTTACAATAAGTTTTACACTTTCACATTGTAAATGTCCTTTCATTTCAGCTTGAAAAACTCCCATTAGCATTTCTCACAGGGTGTGTCTAATGATGATGAACTCCTGCAGCTTTTGTCTCTTTGGGAAAGTCCTTATCTCTCCTTGTCCCTGAAGGACAGCCTTGCTATATAGAATTATTGGTTGGTAGAATTCTTGTTTTCTTTTAGCACTTTGAATACATCATCTCAATTTCTTTTGACCTGCAAGGTTTCTACTGAGAAATACACTGATAATCTTATAGGAGTTCCTTTGAATGTTTTTTCTCTTTGTTTTTCTCTTGCTGCTTGCAAAATTTTCTTTTTGTCTTCGATTTTTAAAAATTTGATTATAACGTGTCTTGGTGGCAATCTCATTATATTTAATATATGTGGGGGTGCTTTGGGCTTCATGGATCTGCATGTTAATCTTCCTATCCAAATTTGGAAAGTATTCAGCTGCTTTTCTTTAAATAATATTTCTTCCCCTATTTCCTTCTTTCTCTGCTTCTTCTGGAACACCAATAAGGCATATTGGTTTACTTAATGATGACCTATAATTTCTGTAGGCTATCTTCACTTTTTCACTCTTTTTTCTGTTACTCTGGTTGGGTAATTTTGAATGACCATACTTTGAGCTCTCTGATTCTTCTGCTTTGTTGAGTCTGTTGTTGAATCTCTTCATTAAACTTTTCAGTTTAGTTATGATGTTTCTTAGCTCTAGAATTTCTGTTTGGTTCTTTTTTATGATTTCTATCTCTTTATTGAACTTCTCATTCAGTTCCTGTACTCTTTTTCTTATTTTGTTTAGTTGTCTATCTGTGTTCACTTGTAGCTCACTTAGCTTCAAGATGATTACTATTTTATTTTGTTTTTATTACACTTTATGTTCTAGGGTACATGTGCACAATGTGCAGGTTTGTTACATATGTGCACATGTGCCATGTTGGTGTGCTGCACCCATTAACTCATCAATTACATTAGGTATATCTCCTAATGCTATCCCTGCCCCAACCCACGACAGGCCCCAGTGTGTGATGTTCCCCTTCCTGTGCCCAAGTGTTCTCATTGTTCAATTCCCACCTACGAGTAAGAACATGCAGTGTTTGGTTTTCTGATCTTGTGAAAGTTTGCTGATAATGATGGTTTCCAGCTGCATCCATGTCCCTACAAAGGACACGAACTCATCCTTTTTTATGGCTGCATAGTATTCCATGGTGTATATGTGCCACATTTTCTTAATCCAGTCTGTCATTGATGGACATTTGGGTTAGTTCCAAGTCTTTGCTATTGTGAATAATGCTGTAATAAGCATACCTGTGCATGTGTCTTTATAGCAGCATGATTTATAATCCTTTGGGTTATAAATCCCAGTAATGGGATGGCTGGGTCAAATGGTATTTCTAGTTCTAGATCCTTGAGGAATCGCCACACTGTTTTCCACAATGATTGAACTAGTATACAGTCCTGCCAACAGTGTAAAAGTGTTCCTATTTCTCCACATCCTCTCCAGCACCTGTTGTTTCCTGACTTTTTAATGATTGCCATTCTCACTGGCATGAATGGTATGTCATTGTGGTTTTGATTTGCATTTCTCTGATGGCTAGTGATGATGAGCAATTTTTCATGTCTGTTGGTTGCATAAATGTCTTCTTTTGAGAAATGTCTGTTCATATCCTTTGCCCACTTTTTGATGGGGTTGTTTGTTTTTTTCTTGTGAATTTGTTTGAGTTCTTTGTAGGTTCTGGATATTAGCCCTTTGTCAGATGAGTAGATTGCAAAAATTTTCTCCCATTCTGGAGGTTATCTGTTCACTCTGGTGGTAGTTTCTTTTGCTGTGCAGAAGCTCTTTAGTTTAATTAGATCCCATTTGTCAATTTTGGCCTTTCTTGCCATTGCTTTTGGTGTTTTAAACATGAAGTCCTTGCCCATGCCTATGTCCTGAATGGTATTGCCTAGGTTTTCTTCTATGGTGTTTATGGTTTTAGGGTTAACATTTAAGTCTTTAATCCATCTTGAATTAATTTTTGTATAAGGTGTAAGGAAGGGATCCAGTTTCAGCTTTCTACTTATGGCTAACCAGTTTTCCCAGCACCATTTATTAAATAGGGAATCCTTTCCCCATTTCTTGTTTTTGTCAGGTTTGTCAAAGATCAGTTGGTTGTAGATGTGTGGTATTATTTCTGAGTCCTCTGTTCTGTTCCCTTGGTCAATATGTCTGTTTTGGTACCAGTACCATGCTGTTTTGGTTAGGGTAGCCTTGTAGTACAGTTTGAAGTCAGGTAACGTGATGCCTCCAGCTTTGTCCTTTTGACTTAGGGTTTTTCTTGGTAATGCAGACTCTTTTTTGGTTCCATATGAAGTTTAAAGTAGTTTTTTTCCAATTCTGTGAAGAAAGTCATTGGTAGCTTAATGGGGATAGCATTGAATCTATAAATTACCTTTGGCAGTATGCCCATTTTCACGATATTGATTCTTCCTATCCATGGGCATGGAGCGTTCTTCCATTTGTTTGTGTCCTCTTTTATTTCATTGAGCAGTGGTTTGTAGTTCTCCTTGAAGAGGTCCTTCACATCCCCTGTTAGTTGGATTCCTAGGTGTTTTATTCTCTTTGAAGCAATTGTGACTGGGAGTTCACTCATGATTTGGCTCTCTGTCTTTTATTGGTGCTTCAAGATGATTATTTTGAATTTTTTATTAGTTTTTAATTAGCATCAGTTACTTGTGCTTTATTTGTTATTTTGGTGGTATCATGTTTCCTTGATTATTTGTGGACATGCCCTGGTTTCTGCACATTTGAAAAAGTGGGTACCTCTTCTACTCTTTACAGATTGGCTTTGGCAGGGAAAGCGTTTACCAGTTGGCTGGTCCAAAGATTCTCAGTGGGCTATCTAGCTGGGCTCATGCATGGACTTATGCTAGAGTTCTTAGGCAGACTTGTTTGGTGCTTGGGTTAGCAAGTGGATAGGCCTTGTGTCTGGGTCTATGGGGTCAGTCTGGTGCTGGGGTCCATTGGGATGGGCCCGGAGCCTGTGTCAATAGGGACTGGACTTGAATTCTGGGTCCATGACAGCCAACCTGATTCCAGGAGTAGGTATGTGGGGTTAGGCCTTGATCCTGAGCCACTCTGGTGTTGAAATGAGCCTGGTGCCTGTGTGCATTGGGATAGACCTGGAACTTGGGCCCATGAAGCCTGGGCCTCCTATGTTGAACCAGTGCTGGGGTCTCCTATGGCGGGCCTGTACTCTGGAATTGCTGGAGCTGGCCTAGATTCTGTTACCTGGGGCTGCAGGGACTGGTCTGGAGCTGCAGTGCGTTAGAGCCTGGGTTCACAGGGCCCAGTCTGGAGCCTGGAACTGGCAATGCTAACCTGGTGCCTGGAGTTATGTAGGGTGGCCTGGAGCTGGTTGCATAGGGGCCAGCCTAGCACTGGGGTAGGCTTGGAGGCTGGGACTGTGGGTATTGCTCTAGAGGCCAGGTCCATGGGCACTGGAGTCAGGGACCACAGAGTTGGTCGGGAGCTGCGGCAGGCCTAAAGGCTAGGTCCACGTGTTCTAGCCTGGAGTCTGGGGATTTTCGGGGTGTCCTGGCACTGGTGCCAGTCTGGAGCCTTGGGTGGGCCTGGAGCCTGAATTTGCTAGGGCCAGTTTAGGGCCTGGGGTTGTTGGGGATGGCCTCGTGTTTAGGTTGGCCTGGAAACTTGTTCTGTGGGTGCCAGCCTGGTGCTGATGTTCATTGGCCTGGACTTGGTGCTGGGGTCTGTGGCAAAGTTGGGTGCTTACTTCACTCCTTTCAGCCCGTGAAGAGAGTATCTATCTCTCTACTTATTGTGCTACCTAGTCTTGGGGGAGGAGTGATAGAAGTAATGTGAAGTTGTCCTTCCTACCCTTCTCAATGAGCCTTTTCTTATTTCTGTAACACATTCAAGTGCTATACTCTCTCATCTGAAATCTTTAACTCTTGTGAAGATATTTTTGTGCATGGATAGTTGTTCAAATGGATGTTTCTACAAGGAAAAGCACTGGAAAGTCCTATTTTATCATCTTGCTGACATCACTCTTGTATATATCTATACATCACACAATTATCCCACCTTTGTAAATGTATGACACATATATGTATGTATGTATATCTGTGTGTACATGTGTGTTTTTGTTCTATTTGCTAATCTGATTATTTCATCCAACTAGTATATTATGAACTTCATTCTGAAATAAAGTATTCTTCTTCAAATATTTTTTAATGATTGCATAATATTTCATTGTATGGATGCACCAAAATTTAGCTAATCAATTTTGTTATTTTTCCATATTTATTATTTTATTATTATAAAAAGTCTTCTAAGGACTTCTTATCTATTTGAGCATAATCTTGATTACTTCCTTAGGGTCTAGCTTTAGATGTGAAATAGCAGAATCAAAGGTTATGTTAAATTTTATATTCCTTATTATTATTCTTTGAAGATGACAAAGGAAGCAGATCTCCTGTCTTTTACATGACAGAGGTTAGATATAGTGGTTGCTTATGAAGAAAAGGAAGGAAGTGGTCTCTTATGTGCAAGTCTTAGCTTTCTTCCTAGTGTCTTTTGTATTCTATCATATCAACCAGAGCTGTGTAATTAATTAGTTATTCATGTGCAAAGTAAAGAACTAATCTGCAGCACATTAACACACGTAGAAAATTTAGAAGTTCTGCCAAAATAGATTTTTATATGCATAAATGTAACATGAATAACATTTCAGGTTTCATGACCCCTTTCATATAAACAAATATTATTCAAACTCAAGACTAGAACGAAAATCTAGACTTATTTTTCGGCAAGGTTAGCCAATAATTCTTAAACAGTTGTGCTTTTGGAATTATCTGTAACCATGGAAAGAGGACTTTGGGGGTTAAAATTTTAGTTTGCCTTTCCCATGTGCATGAATCTTTTTTATTTATTCATTTACTATTTTATTTTATGGTTGAAATTTTGCATAAGAACATACCTTTCTGAATGGTTTTTACATGTCAATGACTTTTTTTTTAAATTTTTTAGATTTGGATCCTACAAAGAAGGACACAATTATGAAAACAACCATCATTTTCATATGAATACTCCTAAATACTTTTTATGAAACATTTAAAACAAGAAGCTATTGGCTGGGCAAATCTAAGAAAAAAAGTATGTAAGATACAAAGAAGAGATTAATGAAAGTAGGAAAGTACATATGAACAACCTCAACTTAAAAACAAACATGGTATCTATACAGTGGGAAATTACCTCAATTTATAAAACATGTTGCTTAATAAAAACATTTCTCCAAATTGTTTTCCCTAAATTTTTATAAAATTAGAATGTGGGGTAATATAAGAAAGTTTCACCATGGAGTTAAAATAATTAAAAACGTCTTATCTTTTTAAGGTTTAGAAATAGGACTTTTTTTTAATTTTCTTTTTTTGATACAAAATCTCTCTCAGTTGCCCAGGCAAAGTGCAGTGGTGTGATCACTGCTCACTGCCACCTTGATCTTTAAGGCTTAAAAAATAGGATTTTGTTTTTTGTTTTTTTTTGAGACAAGATCTCTCTCAGTTGCACAGGCTAAAGTGTAGTAGTGCGATCACTGCTCACTGTACCCTTGATCTCTTGGGGTTGGGTGATCCTCCCACCTCAGCCCTTGGGGTATCTGAGACTATAGGTGCTTGCTACCATACCTGGCTAATTGTTTAATTTTTTGTAGAGAAGAGGTCTCACTATGTTGCTCAGACTGGTCTCAAACTTCTGGGATCAAGCAATCCTCCCACCAGCCTCCCAAACTGCTGGGATTACAAGGGTGAGCCACTGCACCCAGCCAGACATTGATTTGTTGGTGAGCTGGAAGGATTACTTGTGAAAATCAAGCAATTTTAAACCCTTCTTGGGACAAAGCTGGGGAAAATGTTTAACAAATTAAGTCTAATTAGTAGAAGAATAACGTGCATGTGACTATTACTGACTTAACATGAGCAGCAGCCCATCACCATCCTTCCCTGAACTGTGAGGGGTTGTCTGTCTTTTCTCCATGCTTACACCTCTTCATGGCTGTACATGGCACCCTGTGCTGATGTCTCTAATCAGTCAGGCCACCAGGCTCTCAGCAAGCATACTTTAACACACAGAAGGGTCCCATGAAGTGATTTTCCTTCTGTAGAATCAAGTAGGCAGACAAAGGGAGAATTCAACACAACAGCACCATCTCCATGGAAGATAATGATTTGAATGTTGGCCATGGAGACACCTGAAGTCTTAGAACTGGAAAGGACACTGAATGCTGCTTTGCCTTTTGGGGCAGGGATAGAAGTTGTCAGAAAGACAGTTTCCAAAAGTATTACATCACAATCTAAGGAGATTCCTCAGATCTTTTTAACGAAAGTGTATCATACTAGTCTGTTCTCAGGCTGCTATAAAGAACTGTCCAAGACTGGATCATTTATAAAGGAAAGAGGTTTAATTGACTCACAGTTCTGCAGGGCTGGGGAGGCCTCAGGGTACTTAAAATCATGGTGGAAGGGGAAGCAAACACATCCTTCTTCACATGGTGACAGGAAGCAGAAGTGCTGAGCAAAAAGGGAAAAGTCCCTATGAAACCATCAGATCTCGTGAGAACTCACTCATTATCATGAGAACAGCATGTGGGTGACCTCCCCCATGATTTAATTATCTCTCACCAGCTCCCTCTGATGACACTTGGGGATTATGGAAGCTATGATTTAAGTTGAGATTTAGTGGGGACAAACTCCAAACCATATCATATACTGAGAACATTGCCATGTGCAAAACATTGCATTCCTATAGCAGTTTTAAAGATGAGTCCATGAGTGATCCTGCAGTTTCTTCAAAAGCTGGAACCTCATTCACTTCTCTTTTAGTGTGGGCTAGACTTAGTGACTTACTTCTAATGAAGAGAATAAAGTGAAAGAGATGGTATGTGACTCCAAGTCTGGGTTATAAACAATACTGGGGATTCTGTCTTAATCTCACTATCTTGGTTCTGAGAGAAGCCAGCTGCTGTGTTGTGAGCAGCCCCATGGAAAGGTGGTGAGGAACTGAGGCCTTGTGCCAATAGCCAGAGTGAGTCACCTTAGATGTGGAACCTCCAGCCCCAGAAAAACTTCAGATAACTTCAGCCCCATGTTGGCTACAACTTCATGAGAGATCCTGAGCCCTAAGCACCTAACTTAACTTGTCCCAAATCTTGACAGATAATAACTGTTTGTTGTTTTAAGCCACTATGTAATGGGGTAATTTGTTTTGTATCAATACATAAGCAACACAGTCCTTAAAATATATTTGAACATCTTTGGGAATCTGGCAACAACAAACATATTTATCCAGTGTCCATTTTATCCATTATACTGTACTAGGCATGTGGTAGTGGTGGGAGGTGTCACTTAACTGAAAAAGACATTGCCCTAAACACCAAGTGTGGGAGATGGGAAAATACAAAGACAGCTTGAATAGCAACTACTGATTATTTACCCCCTATTGAGTTAGATGCTTTACCAATGTTATCTCCTGACAACAATACTGCAAGGTTATATAACCCATGTGCCAACTGGGGTCTCTCTACCTTTAAACTCTAGGTAAGACAGCCAGAACCCCCATTCCACTCCTTCCAGAAGACAGTGTCTTCCCAAGATTTCTGTGAATTTGGAAGTGAAGGAGACAAGACTCACATTCTTATAGGCATCTCTCTCACTGATCTCCTTGTACTGTCATATTTCAATTTATACGTGGTCTCATTGCATTTCTGACACCCAAATCATGCTACCATGCAAGGTAAATGCAAGCAAATAATGCATTTAAAACACGTTGTTAGTGCCTGGGGAGGCAGATCCACAAACAGACAGCAGGAGCTGCCTCTGTTCTATGCCAAGCATACAGAGAGTTTGGTTGTTTTCTTAACTTCCTCAAAAGAAACAAATAAAAGTCTCTGACTATGTGTCTTAGTGGGTAGCAACTTTTACTGACTATTTGGGAAGATAGAGAAGGGTTTTCATTGTAGAAACTCAAAACATATTCAAATGGGGTAATTAGATATTCCCTTGCTTTGCAAATCTTTTCTCTTCTTCACATCATGTAGTTTGGCAATATCCTATTTTCTTCTCTAGTTGTTCATATCTTCCCCAAATTTCTATTAATTTCTAATGCAAATCAGATTAACATCTTTATTTTTTAGCCTCCTGCTTACTCATCAAGCTCTTGGAATCTTAATTTCTATGTCAATGGCTTAGCTAAGTGGGAGGTTTCAATACACCTCTCTCAGTAAATGTTAAAATAAGGAGAAAGTGTGAACAATGCAATTAATCTAAGTGACATGTGCAGAACAGTGCCCCAAGGAACTTCAAGTTACTCATTGTTTTCAAGTGCCTGCAGAACATTTACCAAAACAGACCATATGCTAGGCCAAAAAGCAAGACTCAACAAATGTCAAAATATTGACTTCATACAGGATTATATTTTCTGATGGTGATAAGACTAAGCTAGAAACAAATAACAAAAAGATAATGGGAAAGTCCCAAATATTGGAAATAGAATAATAAACTTCTAGGTAATCCATGGGTCAAAAAAAGACCACAAGGAAAATCAGAAAATATTTTGAACTAAATAGTAATGAAAATATGGCATATCAAAAGTTATATGATATTGTTTTGTGTTTAGAGGAAAATATGTAGACTTAAATGCATGAATTGGAAAAGAAGACTGACTAAAAATCAGTTACAGGAGTACCCATCAAGAGAAGCTGAAAAGGGAACAGAAAATTAAACCCAAAAGAGAGTAGAATAAAGGAAAAAAGGATAAGACCAGAAATTAATGAACTGGAAAACAAACAACTGCAATAGATAAAAGTGACAAAACCAAAGGTGGAGTCCTTTGAAAAAACTAATAAAATTGAAAACTCTTTGGTAGGACTGATCAGAAGAAAAAGGAAAGAAAGAAGGCAAAACTGACCAACATCAGGAATGAAAAAGTAGACGTAACTATAGATCTTACAAATATTATAAAGAAAATAAGAGGACATTATTAACAATTTTATACCAATTAATGTCTCAAAAATATAGTTTACCACAAGAGATACAAGAAGAAATAGAAAACTTACTAAAGAAATAAAATTAATAATTAAACAACCAAACATAAAACAAAAATTCTGAGCCAAACATTCAAGGTCAGAGGCAAGAAAAATTGACATCAGTTCCAGTCTACTCTCATGTGCTCCAGCTCATTCCTGTGTCTTCCAGCTTGTTCTTGCTCTCCACAACTTTACATCCATCTTCCTTTCTCCATGGCCTGCCTTGCAGATTTCACACTCTAATATTGTCTGAAGACAATAACCTTATAGATGACTTAATCAGCAACCACAGCTATGCAAAATCAAGTCTCTAATAAATCCTTATATATACTCTAGTTGTTCTCCTTCTCTGATTAAATCCTGACTGATAAAACTTCCCACGGCAAAAACTGTACACCCTGATAGATTACCAGTGAATTTTAACAGCTATGTATGGAAGAAATAATACCAATCTTACAGATTTTTTCCAAAGAATAAAACAAGAGGAATACTTCCCAACTTGCATGAAGTCACCATAAGTTTGGTAACTGTGATGGTTGATTTTATTGTCAATTTTACTGGACCACAAGGTGCCCAGATATTTGATTATACATTATACAGGGTGTGCCTCTGTGGGTGTTTCTGGATGAAATTAATATTTGAATTGATAGACTGAGTAAAGTAGATTGCTTTCCCCAATGTGGAGAGGCCTCATCCAATTCATTGTAGGCCTGAATGGAACAAAAAGGCTGGGTAAGGGAGAATTCACTCTGTCTGCTTGCCTAGTTTTGAGCTGGAACACGAATCTTCTCCTGCCTTCAGATTTGGACTCTGGTTGGAACTTACACCGTTGGCTCTTCTGGTTCTCAGGCCTTCAGATCAGACTGGAACTATAGTGCCAGTTCTCTTTAGGGTCCAGCTTGCTGACTGCAGATCATGGCACTTCTCAGTTCTGTAAATGCACAAGTCAGTTCTTTATAATACATCTCTCTCGTGGTCTTTTCTGTCCTTCTGCCTCTGTCTCTATCTACACACACACACACACACACACACACACACACACACGTGGTTGTGCTTCTCTGGAGAACCCAGACTAGTACAATATAAAAACTGAAAAGAATATTAAATGAAAAGAAAATTATAGGCCAACCTCTATCATATACATTGATATAAAATTGCTAAACAAAATATTTGCAAGTCAAATCCAGCACTATATGAAAAGGGACTACATTATGATCAAGTTAAATTTATTCTAGGAATGGAAGGTTGGTTTAACATTTGAAAATCAATGTAATTCTCCATATCAACAATATATGTAATGATATATTTAAAAGCATTTGATGAAGCTTAATCTCTATTCATTATTTTTAAAACCACAAAAAAATCTCTTAGTAAACTAGGCATAGAGGAAATTTTTCTTAATTTAATAAAGCATATGTACAAAATCTTATGGTGAACATGATAACAGTGAAAGATTGAATGCTTTCCTCTTGAGAACAGGCATGAGGCATAAATGCTTACTATGTGCTATTGTACTAGAGGTCCTGGCCAGTGCAATACAGTTAGAAAAACAAATAAATGATAGAAGGTTAGAAAAAAAGAAATACAATTGTCATTATTTTCAGACAACATGATTGTTTATGAAGAAAATGAAAAATAATCTACAGATGAACTATTAGAATTACTGGAAGCAGAAATCAATTAGAAAATACCCATGTTAGAATGAATTGAAAGTAAAATAGCCCTCAAAAAGAACTGTAGGGAAGGCACAGTGGCTTGTACTGGTAATCTCAGCACTTTGGGAGGCCTAGGCAGGGAGATCGCTTGAGTTTGAGACCAGCCTGGACAACATGGCAAAACTCCATCTCTACAAAAATTATCTGAGTGTGGTGGTATGTGCCTGCAGTTCCAGCTACTCAGGAGGTTAAGATGGGAGGATGGCTGAGTTCAGGAGGCAGGGGTTGCAGTGAGCTGAGATCATGCAACTGCACTCCAGCTTGGGCAACAGAGACAGACCCTGTCTAAAAAAAAGAAAAAAAAATCTGTATGTTGCTTTAAGTCATCTAAGTCTTAGTTATTTTTAAAAAATGTAGCCCGTGTACCAGTAGCACTGACATCACTTGGGGGCTTTGTAAAAAGGTGGAGTCTTAGGGCTTACCCCAAGTCATCTAACTCAGAATTTACACTTTAACAAGATCAACAGGTGATGTGTAAGCACACTAAAGTTTGAGAGGTCCTGATCTTGGTGGCACAAAAAATCTTAAGCCCTAAATTGAGACTAAGGTGATTCTGGATGGCTCATGTCCTCAGACACCTGGAAAAAAATAAAACAAAATTCTGTACAATTAATAACCCTTTTAGAAGGAAGATAACAGGTCTCAAGAAATTTCTACAGTAAGTTCTTGTGCACAATGTCCAGTGCATAATCAAATATGACTAAGCACACAAGGACATAAACCACGATAAGCAGAAACAACAGTCAAGGGAAAAAACATACTAAGCCTTCAGGTATGGGATTTACCAGACACAGACTGTAAAACAACTATGCTTTCTGTGCTTAATGTGGAAAGTAAAAAGTTCCTCTTCAAGGTTTCCATTCTTGTTAAAAGATGATACTAATAATAAATGTTAGAAATAATAGTTTCTTTTAAAGACTTTCTTCAAAGCCTTCTTGCTTTTTCTTAATAACTCTTTGTTAAGCCCTATCCTATGTAGCTGTTAGACATAAAGGAATAAGTACATTCTATGTCCTTGTACTTTAACAAAGATATATGTGCTAGACATGCTCGCAAGCACATAGTACATTCTATGTCCTTGTACTTAAACCAAGATATTTGTGCTGGATGTGCTCACAGCCATGTCCCAGCTCACAGTCTATGTTCCTTCCTTATTTGGGAATATTATTACTTTTCTAAGTCCTTTTGTAAGCAACTTCCTCTTTTTAACCTCCATTGCTTTTAGCTATTTAGAAAAGTTTTTAAGCTGTTAGCCAATCAGGTTCAGTTTAAACTGTGAGGTCTGACCAACATAAAAACCAAGCTTGAATGTTTTGGCAATAAACTAAAAGCATAAAAAGCATAAAAAGCAACATAGCAGATTTGAAAAAAAAGAAAAGAAAAATTGTAGAACTCAAAAATACAATAACTGAAATTAAGAGTTCAATGATATGATTTAACAACAGAATAGACAAATAGTTGAACAGGATTTGTGAACTGGAAGATAGCTCAAAAGAAACTGAGATCCAGAGGTAGAGGGAAATGGGGGTAAACTTCAAATGTATCTGTTTAATATTCACAAAGGTAGTGTTTGTTATATATAAAAATAAACACATACTTAAAAATCCCTTCAAACCTGCATATAGTAGCGTGCTGTGCGCAAGTCAACAAAAAGTTATTATAGTTATTATTACATACTACTAGGGGAACATTGCTATTATGTTAATCCTCTTTAACTTGATGATCATTATCCCAGTGCTTCTAACTGTCCTGACTTCACAGACGCTTGTTGCAAAATCCTGAGGTAAAACAAAGGCCCTGATATTATAGGTGGGGTGAGAGTGTGGCTGACTATAGTTTCTCCAGTTGGGGGCCTTCTGAGTGGACCCACTGAACATCTTTGGGGAAGGAGGCTAAGGCCTACTATGTAAGTTGTCAGGAAGGGAGGTGCCCTCCTAAGAAGTGATGGAGACTTCATAACGTAGTTGAACTTGAAGTGATTAGTGAAGTGGTATAATCTGTGAAATCAGCAAAATATAATTATATTCTTAGCTCTCCTTATTTTTAAGATTTCTAAGGAAATCTATAGATTAGAAATTAAATGAATTCTGTGGAACTTTGGGGTTCTTGTTAATAATACCAAGCCCGTATTCTGTCATTGGATTTATGAGGATTGAGGATTCTGGGAACCTAATTTCTCTTCAATTCCAGTTTGCTTTGCAGAGAAAGAAAGCATGCAGATTCTCATATTTACACTGCTTCCTAGAAAAATAAGACACTATATTAACATTTCTCTCTGTTTTTATTTTTTATTTTTACCATAACAGAGCTTTCTAACAGTATTCCCATAAACATTTTCTAACATCTCTGGCAATTTCCATTTCTGTTTTTTTCTTCTAAAAATTTAGCTAGCTAAATTTAAATGTTGAATTTAGATTTTGTTTTCTTTCTTTCTTCCCCCAGATTTATTTTAAATTGTAAATAAGAATGCACTAGTTTATTGAGTGTGCCCTGAGGGAGGAAGGTTTGGTAATTCAGTGAATCCTAACCTGGGGTGGGTATGGTCTGCAGACAGTAAAAGGTAGAGTCCTACGGGGGAAATGGAAGAATCCAGATCTCTCCCCCTACTTTATAGTGGACATAAAGTATATGTGGACTTAGCAGCCAATGTCTTCCATTCTGGAGACCAGGCTGTCCATCTTCAGGACTTTCTCTTCAACAAATTATCTGCTTAGTGGAATCTGGCAATTCAAGAAATATCCTCTTGTTTCTCATTTCTCATTTGAGCTTTAATCCCAGTACACTTTTTAGATGATTCACATAGATTCTGGGAACAGTGGATGAAACAATGAAAAAGGAAAAACAGAATGAGGCAAGATAGCCAAATAGAAGCCTTCACCAATTGTCCTCCCCCCAGGAACAGCAAATTGAACCACTATTCACACAAAAAAGCACCTGCTTAGGAACCAAAAATCAGACCAGCATTCACAGTACCTGGTTTAACTTCATATAACTGAAAGGGGCACTGAAGAGTTAGGAAGGACAGTCTTGAACTGCCTATAGAAGGCCTCCATTCACCCCCCAGCAATGCTTGTGTGGTGTGGAGAGAGAATCTGTGTGCTTGGTGGGAGGGAGAGTGCAGTGATTGTGGGACTTTGCATTGGAACTCAATGCTACCCTGTCACAGTGGAAAGCAACACCATGCAGAATTCAGCTGGTGACCATGAAAGGAGCGTTTAGAATAGCCATAGTCAGAGGAGAATCACCCATCTGGCAAGCCCTTTCACAGCAGGCTAAAGTGCTCTGGGGGTCCTAAATAAACTCAAAAGACAGTCTAGGCCACAAGGACTAGCAAGTCCTGCTGAGCAAGTCCTCGTGCTGTGCTGGTCTCAGAACCAGTGGACTTGGGCAACATGCAACCTACTGAAATGCCAGCCAGTGTGGCCAAAGGAGTGCTTGTGCCACTTCTCTCCCAACCTCTGGCAGCACAACTCAAACCTCTGGGAGAGATTCCTTCCCTCCACTTGAGTAGAAGAGAGGGAATAATAAAGAGGATTTTGTCTTGCAACTTGGATGGCAGCTCAGCCACAGTAGGGTAGGGCACTGAGCAGAGTTTTGAGGCAGCCATTCCAGGCCCTAGCTCCCAAGTGACATTTCTAGACATACCCTGGGCCAGAAGGGAACCTGTTGTCTTGAAGGGAAGTACCCAGTCATGGCAGAATTTATCACCTGCTGACTAAAGAGCGTTTGGGCCCTGAATAATCAGTAATGGTAGCCAGGCAGTACTCCCCATGCCTTGGGTAATACTCAGAGACATACTGGTTTTAAATGCGACCCACCACAGTCCCATCTGTGGTGGCTATGGGGAGAGAGTCCTTCTGCTTGAGAAAAGGAGAAGAGTAAAGGGAAGGATAAAGGGGACTTTGTCTTGCAATTTAGGTACCAGCTCAGCCACACTGAGACAGAGCACCAAGTAGGCTCCTGGGGTCTCTGATTCCAGGTCTCAGATCTTGGATGGCATTTCTGGACCTGCCCTGGGCTAGAGGCAAGCCCACTGTCTTAACAGGGTGAGTCTCAGGCATGGCAACATTCACCACAAGATGACTGAAGAGCCACTGCACCTTGAGTGAATATGGACAGTACCCAGGCAGTACTCTTTGTAGGTCTGGGGCAGTGATGGCCATGGTGAGAGAATTCTTTTGCTTGTGGAAAGGGGAGGCAATAGTGGGAAGAACAAGGATTTGTGGCTTGGGAGGTAACTCAGCACAACTAGAGTAGGGCACTAGGTAGATTTCTTTCTTTTCTTTTTTTTTTTTTTTTTGCTTGCATCGTTCCTTTCTTTCTTCTTCTTCTTTTTTTAAAAATTATACTTCAAGTTCTAGGGTACATGCGCACAACGTGCAGGTTTGTTACATATGTCTACATGTGCCATGTTTGTGTGCTGCACCCGTTAACTTGTCATTTACATTAGGTATATCTCCTAATACTATCCTTCCCCCCACCCCACCCTATGACAGGCCCCGGCAAGTGATGTTCCCCTTCTTGTGTCCAAGTGTTCTCATTGTTCAATTCCCACCTATGAGTGAGAAGATGCGGTGTTTGGTTTTCTGTCCTTGTGATATTTGCTCAGAATGATGATTTTCAGCTTCATCCATGTCCCTACAAAGGACATGAACTCATCCATTCATGCAGGTTTGTTACCTATGTATACATGTGCCATGTTGGTGTGCTGCATCCATTAACTCATCCTTTACATTTGGTATATCTCCTAATGTAGGTATATCTCCCTCCCCCCTCTCCCCACCCCTCGACAGGCCCTGGCATGTGATGTACCCCTTCCTGTATCCAAGTGTTCTCATTGTTCAGTTCCCACCTAGGAGTGGGAACGTGCAGTGTTTGGTTTTCTGTCCTTGCGATAGTTTGCTGAGAACGATGGTTTCCATCTTCATCCATATCCCTGCAAAGGATATGAACTCATCCTTTTTTTTGGCTGCATAGTATTCTACGGTGTATATGTGCTACATTTTCTTTTTTTTTTAAATTAATTTATTATTATTATACTTTAAGTTGTAGGGTACATGTGCATAACGTGCAGGTTTGTTACATATGTATACTTGTGCCATGTTGGTGTGCTGCACCCATCAACTCGTCATTTACATCAGGTATAACTCCCA
>NC_037672.1:90948015-90961512 GCF_003255815.1 Theropithecus gelada | reverse complement strand
TGTTGGGAGATCCACTGCTCTCTTCAAAGCTGTCAGACAGAGTCATTTGCGTCTGCAGAGGCTTCTGCTGCGTTTATTGTTTACTGTGCCCTGCCCCCAGAGGTGGAGTCTACAGAGACAGGCAGGTTTCCTTGAGTTGCTGTGCGCTCCACCCAGTTCGAGCTTCCCAGCAGCTTTGTTTACCTACTTAAGCCTCAGAAATGGCGGGCGCCCCTCCCCCAGCCTCGCTGCTGCCTTGCTGGTAGATCACAGACTGCTGTGCTAGCAATGAGGGAGGTTCCGTGGGCGTGGGACCCTCCCGGCCAGGTGTGGTATATGATCTCCTGGTGTGCCTGTTTGCTTAAAGCGCAGTATTGGGGTGGGAGTTACCCGATTTTCCAGGTGTTGTGTGTCTCAGTTCTCCTGGCTAGGAAAAGGGATTCCCTTCCCCCTTGCGCTTCCCAGGTGAGGCAATGCCTCGCCCTGCTTCAGCTCTCGCTGGTCGGGCTGCAGCATCTGACCAGCACCGATCGTCCGGCACTCCCCAGTGAGATGAACCCAGTACCTCAGTTGAAAATGCCGAAATCACCGGTCTTCTGTGTCGCTCGCGCTGGGAGTTGGAGACTGGAGCTGTTCCTATTCGGCCATCTTGCTCCGCCCCCACACATTTTCTTAATCCAGTCTATCATTGATAGACCTTTGGGTTGGTTCCAAGTCTTTGCTATTGTGAATAGTACCACAATAAACATAAGTGTGCATATGTCTTTATAGCAGCATGATTTATAATCTTTTGGGTATATACCCAATAATGGGATGGCTGGGTCAAATGGTATTTCTACTTCTAGATCCTTGAGCAATCTAGAACTGGATTCCACAGTGTCTTCCACAAAGGTTGAAATAGTTAATAGTCCCACCAACAGTATGAAAGTGTTCCTATTTCTCCACATTCTCTCCAGCACCTGTTGTTTCCTGAGTTTTTAATGATCACCATTCCAACTGGTGTGAGATGGTATCTCATTGTGGTTTTGATTTGCATTTCTCTAAAGGCTAGTGATGATGAGCATTTTTTCGTGTGTCTGTTGGCTGCATAAATGTCTTCTTTCAGAAGTGTCTGTTCATATCCTTTGCCCACTTTTTGATGGTGTTGTTTGATTTTTTCTTGTAAATTTGTTTAAGCTTTTTGTAGATTCTGGATATTAACCATTTGCCAAATGGGTAGATTTTAAAAATTTTCTCCCATTCTATAGGTTGCCTGTTCATTCTGGTGGTAGTTTCTTTTGCTGTGCAGAAGCTCTTTAGTTTAATTAGATACCATTTGTCAATTTTGGCTTTTGTTGCCATTGCTTTTGGTGCTTTAGTTGTGAAGTCCTTGCCCATGCCTATGTCCTGAATGGTATTGCCTAGGTTTTCTTCTATGGTTTTTATGGTTTTTGGACTAAGAATTTAAGTTTTAATCCATCTTTAATTAATTTTTGCATAAGGTGTAAGGAAGGGATCCAGTTTCGGCTTTCTATATATGGCTAGCTGGTTTTCCCAGCAGCATTTATTAAATGAAAATTATTTCCCCATTTC
This sequence comes from Theropithecus gelada, assembly GCF_003255815.1. Classification (NCBI taxonomy): domain Eukaryota; kingdom Metazoa; phylum Chordata; class Mammalia; order Primates; family Cercopithecidae; genus Theropithecus; species Theropithecus gelada. The sequence continues at coordinate 90,959,961 of NC_037672.1, read as the reverse complement.
TTGTTTTTGTCAGGTTTTTCAAAGATCAGATGGTTGTAGATATGTGGTATTATTTCTGAGACCTCTGTTCTGTTCCATTTGTGTATATCTCTGTTTTGGTACCAGTACCACGCTGTTTTGGTTATGGTAGCTTTGTAGTAGAGTTTGAAGTCTTGTAGCGTGATCCCTTCAGCTTTGTTCTTTTGGCTTAGGATTGTCTTGGCAATGCGTGCTCTTTTTTGGTTCCATATGAACTTTAAAGTAGTTTTCCAATTCTGTGAAGGAAGTCATTGGTAGCTTGATGAGGATGGCATTGAATCTATAAATTACCTTTGCAGTATGGCCATTTTCACAATATTGATTTTTCCTATCCATTAGCATAGAATGTTCTTCCATTTGTTTGTGTCCTCTTCTATTTCTTTGAGCAGTGGTTTGTAGTTCTCCCTGAAGAGGTCTTTCACATCCCCTGTAAGTTGGATTCCTAGGTATTTTATTCTCTTTGAAGCAATTATGAATGAGAGTTCACTCATGATTTGGCTCTCTGTTTGTCTGCTACTGGTGTATAAGAATGCTTGTGATTTTTGCACATTGATTTTGTATCCTGAGACTGCTGATGTTGCTTATCAGCTTAAGGAGATTTGGGGCTGAGATGATGGGGTTTTCTAAATATACAATCATGTCATCTGCAAACAGGGACAATTTGAATTCCTCTTTTTCTAATTGAATACCCTTTATTTCTTTCTCCTGCCTGATTGCCCTGGCCAGAACTTCCAACACTATGTTGAATAGGAGTGGTGAAAAAGGAAACTGCATTCCCGCCGTGTGCCAGTTTTCAAAGGGAATGCTCCCAGGTTTGCCCATTCAGTAAGATATTGGCTGTTGGTTTGTCATAAATAGCTCTTATCATTTTGAGATACGTCCCATCAACACTTTGTTTATTGAGAGTTCTTAGAATGAAGCGCTGTTGAATTTTGTCAAAGGTCTTTTCTGCAGCTATTGAGATAATCACGTGGTTTTTGTCTTTGGTTCTGTTTATATGATGGATTACATTTATTGATTTGTGTATGTTGAAGCATCCTTGCATCCCAGGGATGAAGCCAAGTTGATCATGGTGATAAGCTTTTTGATGTGCTGCTGGGTTCTGTTTGCCAGTATTTTACTGAGAATTTTTGCATTGATGTTCATCGGGGACATTGGTCTAAAATTCTCTTTTTTTGTTGTGTCTCTGCCAGGCTTTGGTATTAGGATGATCCGGGCTTCATAAAATGAGTTAGGGAGGTTTCCCTTTTTTTCTATTGATTGGATTAGTTTCAGAATGAATGGTACCAGCTCTTCTTTGTACCTCTGGTAGAATTTGGCTGTGAATCTATCTGGTCCTGTACTTGTTTTGGTTGGTAGGCTATTAATTATTGCCTCAATTTCAGAGCCTGTTATTGGTCTATTCAGGGATTCAACTTCTTCCTGGTTTAGTTTTGGGAGAGTATATGTGTACAGGAATTTATTTCTTCTAGTTGTTCTGGTGTATTTGAGTAGAGGAGTTTACACTATTTTCTGATGGTAGTTTGTATTTCTGTGGGGTCAGCGGTGATATCCCCTTTATCATTTTTTATTGCATCTATTTGATTCTTCTCTCTTTTTTCTTTATTTGTCTTGCCAATGATCTATCAATTTTGTTGATCTTTTCAAAATGCTAGCTCCTGGATTCATTGATTTTTTCAAGGATTTTTTTGTGTCTCTGTCTCCTTCAGTTCTGCTCTGATCTTAGTTATTTCTTGCCTTCTGCTAGCTTTTGAATGTGTTTGCTTTTGCTTCTCTAGTTCTTTTCATTGTGATGTTAGGGTATCAAATTTAGAACTTTCCTGCATTATCTTTTGGACATTTAGTGCTATAAATTTCCCTCTACACACTGCTTTAAATGTGTCCCAGAGATTCTGGTATGTTGTGTCTTTGTTCTCGTTGGTTTCAAAGAACATCTTTATTTCAGCCTTCATTTCTTTATGTACCCAGTAGTCATTCAGGAGCAGGTTGTTCAGTTTCCATGTAGTTGAGTGGTTTTGATTGAGTTTCTTAGTCCTGAGTTCAAGTTTGATTGCACTGTGGTCTGAGAGACAGTTTGTTATAATTTCTGTTCTTGTACATTTGCTGTGGAGTGCTTTACTTCTATTTATGTGGTCAATTTTTGAATAAGTGCAATGTGGTGCTGAGAGAATGTATATTCTGTTGATTTGGGGTGGAGAGTTCTGTAGATGTCTATTATGTTCTCTTGGTACAGGGTTGCATTCAATCTGCGGATATCCTTGTAAACTTTGTGTCTTGTTGATCTGTCTAATGTTGATAGTGGAGAGTTAAAGTCTCCCAATTTTATTGGGGAGTCTAAGTTTCTTTTTAGGTCTCTAAGGGCTTGCATTATGAATCTGGGTGCTCCTGTATTGGGTGCATATATATTCAGGATAGTTAGCTCTTCTTGTTGAATTGAACCCTTTACCATTATGTAATGGCCTTCTTTGTCTCTTTTCATCTTCGTTTGTTAAAGTCTGTTTTATCAGAGACTAGGATTGCAACCCCTGCTTTTTTTTGCTTTCCATTTGCTTGGTACATCTTCCTCTGTCCCTTTATTTTGATCCTATATGTGTCTCTTCATGTGAGATGGGTCTCCTGAATACAGCACACTGATGGGTCTTGACTCTATCTAATTTGTCAGTCTGTGTTTTTTAATTGGAGCATTTAGCCCATTTACAATTGAGGTTAATATTGTTATGCGTGAATATGATCCTGTCATTATGATGTTAGCTGGTTATTTTGCTCATTAGTTGATGTAATTTCTTCCTAGCACTGATGGTCTTTACAATTTGGCATGCTTTTGCAGTGGCTGGTACCGGTTTTTCCTTTCCATGTTTAGAGCTTCCTTCAGGAGCTCTTGTAAAGCAGGCCTGGTGGTGACAAGATCTCTCAGCATTTGTACGTCTGTAAAGGGTTTTATTTCTCCTTCACTAATGAAGGTTAGTTTGACTGGATATGAAATTCTGGGTTGAAAATTTTTTTCTTTAAGAATGTTGAATATTGGCCCCCACTCTTTTCTGGCTTGTAGAATTTCTGCCAAGATATCTGCTCTTAGTCTGATGGGCTTCCCTTTGTGGATAACCCGACCTTTCTCTTTGGCTGCCCTTAACATTTTTTCCTTCATTTCGACTTTGGTGAGTCTGAAAATTGTGTGTCTTGGAGTTGCTCTTCTCGAGGAATGTCTTTGTGACGTTTTCTGTATTTCCTGAATTTGAATGTTGGCCTGACTTGCTAGGTTCTGGAAGTTCTCCTGGATAATATCCTGAAGAATGTTTTCCAACTTTCTTCCTTTCTCCCCATCACTTTCATGTACACCAATAAGATGTAGATTTGTTCTTTTCATATAGCCCCATATTTCTTGGAGGCTTTGTTTGTTTCTTTTTACTCTTTTTTCTCTAAACTTCTCTTCTTGCTTCATTTCATTCATTTGATCTTCTATCACTGATAGCCTTTCTTCCACTTGATCAAATTGGCTACTGAAGCTAGGGCATGCGTCATGCAGTTCTCATGCCATGGTTTTCAGCTCCATTTGATCATTTAAGGTCTCTACACTGTTTATTCTAGTTAGGCATTCATCTAATCTTTTTTCAAGGTTTTTAGCTTCTTTGTGATGGATTCGAACATCCTCCTTTAGCTCAGAGAAGTTTGCTATTACTGATCTTCTGAAGCCTTCTTCTGTGAACTCGTCAAAGTCATTCTCCATCCAGATTTGTTCCATTGCTGGCGAGGAGCTGCATTCCTTTGGAGGAGAAGAGGCACTCTGATTTTTAGAATTTTCAGCTTTTCTGCTCTGGTTTCTCCCCATATTTGTGGTTTTATCTACCTTTGTTTGGTCTTTGATGATGGTGACGTACAGATGGGGTTTTGGTGTGGATGTCCTTTCTGTTTGTTAGTTTTCCTACAGGCCTCAATGGACTCTGAAATGACTATTCACAGATTTTACACAAAGAGTTTTTCCAATTGCTGAATCAAAAGAATGGTTTAACTCTGTGAGATGAATGCAAACAATGTAAAGCAGTTTCACAGATAACATTTTTCCAATTTTTACTGTGGGATGCTCTTTTTATCTCTGTAGGCTTCAATATGCTCTGAAATATCCCTTTGCATATTCTACAGAAAGTATTTCCAACCTGCAAAATTAAAACAAAGGATTAACTATATGAGATGAATCCATGCATTGTAAAGTGGTTTCACAGATAGCTTCTTTCTGGTTTTTATTGTGGGATATTCACTTTTTCCCTCTAGGCCCAAATGGACTCAGACTTGTATCTTCACATATTCTACAAGAGGAGTGTTTCCACCCTCCTGAATCAAAAAGAAGATTTAACTCTGTGCAAGGAACACACACATCACAAAGTTGTTTCACCAGTGGCTTCTTTCTAGTTTTTATCACAGGATATTCAGCTTTCCCTTATAGGTCTCAATGGGGTCTGAAATATATTTTTGCAGATTGTACAAATAGAGTTTTGCCAACATTCTGAGGTAAAAGAACGTTTTAGCTCTGTGAGAGGAATCCACACATCACATAGTGGTTTCACAGATATCGTCTTTCAAGTTTTTATCGTGGGATATTCCAATTTTTCCTATGAGCCTCAATCAGTTGTGAAATATTTCACTGCAGATTCCATAAAGAAAGAGGAAACACTCTTTCTGAATCAAAAGAATAGTTTTGATTCCTGCTGAATCAAAAGAATAGTTAAACACTGAGATGAATCCACAGATCACAAAGTGGTTTCACTGATAGCTTCTTTGTAATGTTTATGGCAGGATATTCCACTTTTTCCAGCAGCCCTCAATGGGCTCCAAAATGTCCCTTTGCAGATTTTACAAAAAGAGTGTTTACAATCTACTAAATTACATAGACGATTTTACTCTGTGAGATAAATCCACACATCACAAAATTGTTTTACAGATAACTTCATTCTAGATGCTATTGCCAGATATTTGATTTTTCCCTATAGGCCTTACTGGGCACCGAAGTGTCTCTTCCCAGATTCTATACAAAGAGTATTTCCAACCTACTGAAAGAAAAGAAAGATTTAGCTCTGTGAGATGAATCCAAACATCACAAAGTGGTTTCACAGATAGCTTCTTTCTAGTTTTTGTCACAGGATATTCAGTTTTTTTGTCTAAAGGCCTCAATGAACTTTGAAATAGCTCTTCACAGATTCTGCATAAAGATTATTTCCAACCTGCTGAATCAAAGAAAATGTTTAACTCTGTGAAATGCATGCACATATCACAAAGCAATTCACAGATACCTTCTTTCTAGTTTTTTTTTTTTTCACGGAATATTTGGTTATTCCCAGTAGGCCTCAGTGAGCTCTGAATTTTTGCTTTGCAGATTTTAGAAAAAGAGCAAATGCAAACTCCTGAATAAAAAGAAGTGTTTAACTTTCTGAGATGAATCCACACATCACAGAAAGTTCTTTCTCATTTTTATCACAGGGAATTCAGTTTTTCCATATAAGCCTCAATGGGCTCCAAAGTATCCCTTCACAGATTTTACAAAATAGTGTTTCCAAACCGTTTAAACAAAAGAAAGATGTAGTTCTGTGAGATGAATCTGCATATCCTACTGTGGTTTCATGGACAGCTTCCTTGACGTTTTTATCACAGGATATTCTGTTTTTCTCTTTAAGTCTCAATAGGCTCTGAAATGTCCCTTTGCAGATTCTACAAAGTGTTTTTAACCTGCTGATTCAAAAGAAAGGTTTAGCTCTGTGAGGTTAATCTAAACATCGCAAAGGAGTTTCATAGGTAGCATCTCTCTAGTTTTTATAGCTATGTTTGGTTGGTCCCCACAGTCCTCAATCACAGGATATTCGGTTTTTTACTATTGACCTCACTGGACTCTGAAATGTTCCTTCACAGATTCTACAAAAAGAGTGTTTGTTACCTGATGAATCAAAAGACAGAATTAACTCTGTGAGATGAATCCACATATCACAAAGTGGTTTCACAGAAAGTTTCTTTCTCATTTTATCATGGGATATTCCATTTTTACCCATAGATCTCAATGAACTCCAAAATATCACTCCACCACCTCTACACAAACAGTGTTTCCAACTGCTGAATCAAAAGAAAAGTTTACCTATGTGAGATGAATCCACGCATTGCAAACAGTATCACAGATAGCTTCTTTCTCATATTTATCATGAAATATTCAGTTTTTCTTCCTAGGTGTCCATGAACTCTGAAATGTCCTTTTGCAGATTCTACAAAAAGAATGTTTTCAACATGCTGATTCGCAGATTCTACAAAAAGGGTGTTTCCAGCATGCTGAATCAAAAGAAAGGATTAACCCTGTGAGATGAATAAACTTATCACAAATCAATTCACAAATAGCATCTATTTTTTATTGCAAGATATTCTGTTATTTTCTATGGATTCCAAGGACTATGATATGTCTCTTTACAGATTCTACAAAAAGAGTGTATCCAACCTGCTGAATCAAAAGAAAAATTTAACCCTGTGAGATAAACCCACACATCACAGAGTGCTCTCACAGATCACTTCTTTCTAGTTTTTATCATGAGATACTATGATTTTCTCTATAGTCTTAAATGGGCTCTGCAAAATTCCTTCGCAGATTCTACAGAAAGAGAGTTTCCCACCTGAGATGAATCCACACGTTGCAAAGTGGTTTCACAGATATTTTCTTTCTAGTATGTATTGCAGGGTATTCAGTTTTCCTTCTATACCACAATGGGCTATGAAATATCCCTTCGAACAGTCTACAAAAAGAGTGTTTCCAACCTGCTGAATGAAAAGGAAGGTTTAAATCTGTGAGATGAATCCACACTTCATAAAGCAGTTTGACAGATAGTGTCTTTCTAGTTTTTATTGCAGGATATTCAATTCTTCCTTATTGGACTCAATGGGCTCTGAAATCTTTCATTGAAGATTCCACAAGAAGAGTGCACCCAACCTGAAGAAAAAAACGAAAGGTTTTCCTTTGTGACAAGAATCCACACATCACAGAATGGTTTCAGAGATAGCTTTACTCTAGTTTTTATCACCAGATATTCAGTTTTTCCCTATAGGCCTCAATGAGCTCTGAAATGTTCCTTCGTAGATTCTACAAAAAAATTGTTTCCAACCTGCTGAATGAAAGATAAGTTTTAACTCTGTGCAGTGAATCCACACATCACAAAGCAGTTTCACCCATAGCTTCCTTCTCATTTTTATGGAGGGATATTTAGTTTTTCCTTGTAGGAATCAACTGACTCTGGAGTGTCCCTTTATAGAATGTACAAAAAGAGTTATTTCCAACCTGCTAAAAGAAAAAAGAAAGGTTTAGCTTAATGAGATGAATCCATGCATCACAAATTGGTTTTACAGATACCTTCTTTCTAGATTTTATCATGGGATATTTGGTTTTTCCCTACAGACCTCAATGGGCTCTGAAAAGTCCCTTTGCACTTTTTTGCCAAAAACGTGTATCCACTCTATTGATTCTACAGAAACCTTTAGCTCTTTGAGATGAATACACACGTTGCCAAGTGGTTTCACAGACAGCATTTTTCGTGTTTTTATCATGGAATAACCAGTTATTCCCTATAGGTTTCAATGGGCTCTGAAATGTACCTTTGCAGATTCTACAAAACAAGTGTTTCCAACCTGCTGAATCAAAAGAATGATTTAGCTCTTTGAGATGAATCCACACATCGCAAAGCAGTTTCACAGATAACTTGTTTTCCATTTTTTATCATGGGATTTTTTTTTTTTACATGCCTCAATGGGCTCCAAATTGTCCCTTCGCAGATTCTACAAATAGAATGTTTCCAATCTGCTGAATCGAAAGAAAGCTTTAACACTCTAAGATAAATCCACAATAGCAAAGTAGTCTCACAGATAGCTTCTTTCTAGTTTCTATTATGGAATATTCAGTTTTTGCTTATAGGCCTCAATGGGCTCTGAAATGTCACTTTGCAGATTCTACAGAAAGAGTGCTTTCAACTTGTGAATAAAAAAACGGGTTTAACTCTATGAGATGAAATCGCACATCACAATGGGATTTGACAGATGGCTTCTTACTAGTTTTTATTGCGGGATATTTGGTTTATTTCTATAGGTCTCAATGGGCTTTGAAATGTCCCTTTGCAGATTCTACTTTTACATCCTGTTGAGGATAAAGAAAGGTTTATCTCTGTGAGATGTATCTACGTATCACAAATAGTTATCACAGATAGCTTCTTGCTATTTTATATCACAAGAAATTTGTTTTTTCCCAATAGGCCCCAATGGGTTTTAAAATGGCTTTTCACAAGTTCTACAAGAAAAATGTTTCCAAACTGCTGAATAAAAGACAAGGGTTAACTGTGTGAGATGAATCTACACATCACAAAGCAGTTTCTCGGATAGCTTCTTTCTACTTTTTGTCACAGAACATTCAGATTTCCCTTATATTCCTATATGGGCTCTGAAATGTCCCTTAGTAGATTCTATAACAAGAGTCTTTCCAATCTGCTGAATCAAAAGAAAGGTTTAATTCTGTGACATGAATCCACACATAGGAAAGCAGATTCACAGGTAGCTTCTTTTAGTTTTTATCATGGGATATTCAGTGTCTCTTTTTATAGGCCTCAATGGGCTCCGAAATGTCCCATCACAGATTCCACAAAAAGAGTGTTTCCAACCTGCTAAATCAAAACAAAAGTTACTGTGTGAGATGAATTCATATGTTACAAACCAGTTTCACAGATACCTTCTTTCTAGTTTTCATCATGGAATGTTTTTTTTTTTTTTTTCTATAGAAAAAGATATTCTGTTATTTTCTATGGATTCCAAGGACTATGATATGTCTCTTTACAGATTCTACAAAAAGAGTGTATCCAACCTGCTGAATCAAAAGAAAAATATAGACCTCATTGGACAGGGAAATATCCCTTAGCAAATTCTAAAAAAAAAAAATGCTTCCAACCTGCTGAAGTATAAGTAAAGTTTAGCTTTGTAAGATGAACAGACACATAGCAAAGCGATTTCACAGGTAGCTTTTTTCTAGTTTTTATTGTGGGATATTTTGATTTTCCCTGTAGGACTCAATGGGCTCTGAATTCTCCCTTGGCAGATTTTACAAAAGGAGTGTTATACGACTCAATGGGCTTTGAAATGACTTTTCACAGATTCTACACAAAGAGTATTTCTAACCTGCTGAATCAAAGGAAAGGTTTAACTCCGTGAGACGAATCCACATATCACAAATCAGTTTCACAGATAGCTCCTTTCTCATTTGTGTTTCAGGATATCCTGTTTTTCCCTATAGTACTCAATGGTCTCTGAAATGTCTCTTTGCAGATTGTACAAAAAGAGGGTTTCCAACCTGCTGAATAAAAAGAAATGTTTCACTTTTTCAGATGAATCCACACATCACAAAGTGGTTTTACTGAAAGCTTCTTTCCAGTTTTTATCACAGGATATTTATTTATTTATTTTTTTCTACAGGCCTTAACGGCCTCTAAAATTTCTCTTAGCATATCACACAAAAAGAATCTCACCTGCTGATTCTAAAGAAAGATTTAGCTATTTCAGATGAATCCACATGTCACCAATTGCTTTCACAGATAGCTTATTTCCTGTTTTTATCATAGAATATTCAGTACTTACCTATAGTCCACAATGGGCTCTGAAATGTCTCTTTGCAGATTCTACGAAAATAGTGTTTCCAACATGCAGAATCAAAATAAAATTTTAGCTTTTTGAGATGAATCCACACATTACAAAGCTGTTTTACAGATAGCTTGTTTCCATTTTTTATCGTAGGACATTTCATTTTGTTCGTGTAGGCTTCAATAGGCTCCAAATTGTCCCTTTGCAGATTCTACAAAAAGAGTGCTTCCAATCTGCTGAAGGAAAAGAAAGGTTTAGCACTCTGAGACGAATCCACACATAGCAAAGCAGTTTCACAGATAACTTCTTTCTATTTTTTATGTGGGGATATTCAGTTTTTCCTTATAGGCCTCAATGGGCTCTGTAATGTCCCTTTGCAGATTCTATAAAAAGAATGTTACAGGACTCAATGGTCTCCTAAATGTCTATTTCCAGATTCTACAAAGAGTATTTCCAAGCTACTGAATCAAAAGGAAAGTTTTGCTATATGAGATGAATCCACACAACAAGAAGTTTCACTGACAGCTTCTTTTTAGTTTTTATTATGGGATATTCAGTTTTTCCTTGTAGGATTCAGTGGACACTAAAATATTCCTTTGCAGATTCTACAGAGTGTTTCCAACATGCTGAATCAAAAAATAGATTTAACTCTGCAAGGTGAAGCTACACATATCAAATTGGTATCACAGATAGCTTCCATTTTGCTGTTTTCCATGGGATATTTGTTTCTTCCATAGACGCTTCAATTGTCTCCAAAATGTCCACTTGCAGAATCTATACAAAGAGTATTTTCAACAGGGTGAATCAAAAAAAAGGTTCAACTCTGTGAGATGAATCCACATATCACAGAGTGGTATCACAGCATTTTTCTAATTTTATTTTTTATGTCAAAATACTGTGTTTACCTTTTTTTTATACTTTAAGTTCTAGGGTACGTGTGCACAACATGCAAGTTTGTTACATATGTATACATGTGCCATGTTGGTGTACTGCACCCAATAACTCATCATTTACATTACGTATATCTCCTAATGCTATGCCTCCCCCCTTCCCCCTCCACACTATAGGACCCAGTGTGCGATATTCCCCTTCCTGTATCCAAGTGATCTCATTGTTCAATTCCTACCTATTAGTGAGAACATGTGGTATTTGGTTTTCTGTACTTGTGATAGTTTACTGAGAATGATGGTTTCCAGCTGCATCCAAGTCCCTACAAAGGACACGAGCTCATGCTTTTTTATGACTGCATAGTATTCTATGGTGTATATGTGCCACATTTTCTTAATCCAGTCTGTCACTGATGGACATTTGGGTTGATTCCAAGTCTTTGCTATTGTGAATAGTGCCGCAATAAACATACGTGTGCATGTGTCTTTATAACGGTATGACTTAAAATCCTTTGGGTATATCCCCAGTAATGGGATGGCTTGGTCAAATGGCATTTCCAGTTCTAGATCCTTGAGGAATCGCTACACTGTTTTCCAGAATGGTTCAACTGGCTTACAGTCCCATCAAGAGTGTAAAAGTGTTCCTATTTCTCCACATCCTCTCCAGCACCTGTTGTTTCCTGATTTTTTAATGATTGTCATTCTAACTGGTGTGAGATGGTATCTCACTGTGGTTTTGATTTGCATTTCTCTGATGGAGAGTGATGATGAGCATTTTTTCATGTGTCTGTTGGCTGTGTGAATGTCTTCTTTTGAGAAATGTCTGTTCATATCCTTTGCCCACTTTTCGATGGGGTTGTTTGTCTTTTTCTTGTAAATTTGATTGAGTTCTTTATAGGTTCTGGATATTAGCCCTTTGTCAGATGAGTAATTTGCAAAAATTCCCTCCCATTCTGTAGGTTGCCTGTTAACTCTGACGGTAGTTTCTTTTGCTGTGCAGAAGCTCGTTAGTTTAATTAGATCCCATTTGTCAATTTTGGCTTTTGTTGCCATTGCTTTTGGTGTTTTAGACACGAAGTCCTTGTCCATGCCTATGTCCTGAATGGTATTGCCTAGGTTTTCTTCTAGGGTTTTTATGATTTTAGGTCTAACATTTAAGCCTCTAATCCATCTTGAATTAATTTTCATATAAGGCGTAAGGAGAGCATCCAATTTCAGCTTTCTACTTAAGGCTAGCCAATTTTCCCAAAACTATTTATTTATTTATTTATTTTATTATTTTTTTTTTTTTAAATTTATTTATTATTATTATACTGTAAGTTGTAGGGTACATGTGCATAACGTGCAGGTTTGTTACATATGTATACTTGTGCCTTGTTGGTGTGCTGCACCCATCAACTCGTCATTT
>NC_037672.1:90912242-90933068 GCF_003255815.1 Theropithecus gelada | reverse complement strand
GTTTTCATCTCTTTCATTTCGTTTAGGACCTTCTCTGCATTAATTACTCTAGCCATCAAATCTTCCACTGTTTTTTCAAGATTTTTAGTTTCTTTGCACTGGGTACGTAATTCCTCCTTTAGCTCTGAGAAGTTTGATGGACTGAAGCCTTCTTCTGTCATCTCGTCAAAGTCATTCTCCGTCCAGCTTTGATCCGTTGCTGGCGATGAGCTGCGCTCCTTTGCTGGTGGAGATGCACTCTTATTTTTTGAATTTCCAGCTTTTCTGCCCTGCTTTTTCCCCATCTTTGTGGTTTTATCTGCCTCTGGTCTTTGATGATGGTGATGTACTGATGGGATTTTGGTGTAAGTGTCCTTCCTGTTTGATTGTTTTCCTTCTTACAGTCAGGACCCTCAGCTGTAGGTCTGCTGGAGATTGCTTGAGGTCCACTCCAGACCCTGTTTGCCTGGGTATCAGCAGCAGAGGCTGCAGAAGATAGAATATTTCTGAACAGCGAGTGTACCTGTCTGATTCTTGCTTTGGAAGCTTCCTCTCAGGGGTGTACTCCACACTGTGAGGTGTGGGGTGTCAGACTGCCCCTAGTGGGGGATGTCTCCCAGTTAGGCTACTCAGGGTTCAGGGACCCACTTGAGCAGGGAGTCTGTCCCTTCTCAGATCTCAACCTCCATGTTGGGAGATCCACTGCTCTCTTTAAAGCTGTCAGACAGAGTCGTTTGGGTCTGCAGAGGCTTCTGCTGCATTTATTGTTTACTGTGCCCTTTCCCCAGAGGTGGAGTCTACAGAGACAGGCAGGTTTCCTTGAGCTGCTGTGAGCTCCACCCAGTTCGAGCTTCCCAGCAGCTTTGTTTACCTACTTAAGCCTCAGCAATGGCGGGCGCCCCTCCCCCAGCCTCGCTGCTGCTTTGCCGGTAGATCACAGACTGCTGTGCTAGCAATGAGGGAGGCTCTGCGGGCGTGGGACCCTCCCGGCCAGGTGTGGGATATGATCTCCTGGTGTGCCTGTTTGCTTAAAGCGCAGTATTGGGGTGTTAGTTACCCGATTTTCCAGGTGTTGTGTGTCTCAGTTCCCCTGGCTAGGAAAAGGGATTCCCTTCCCCCGTGTGCTTCCCAGGTGAGGCAATGCCTCGCCCTGCTTCAGCTCTTGCTGGTCGGGCTGCAGCAGCTGACCAGCACCGATCGTCTGGCACTCCCCAGTGAGATGAACCCAGTACCTCAGTTGAAAATGCTGAAATCACCGGTCTTCTGTGTCGCTCGTGCTGGGAGTTGGAGACTGGAGCTGTTCCTATTCGGCCATCTTGCTCCGCCCCTCATTGTCCAGGAAATTATCCATTTCTTCTAGGTTTTCTAGTTTATTTGTGTAGAGGTGTTTATAGTATTCTCTGATGGTAGTTTTTATTTCTTTGGGGTTGGTAATGATATTCCCTTTATCATTTTTTATTGCATCTATTTGATTCTTCTCTCTTTTCTTCTTTATTAGTCTTGCAAGCAGTCTATCAATTTTGTTGATCTTTTCAAAAAACCAGCTCCTGGATTCAATGATTTTTTTGGAGGGTTTTTGTGTCTCTATCTCCTTCAGTTCTGCTCTGATCTAAGAATGTTATTTCTTGCCTTCTGTGAGCTTTTGAATGTGTTTCCACTTGCTTCTCTAGTTCTTTTAATTGTGATGGTAGGGTGTCAATTTTAGATCTTTCCTGCTTTCTCTTGTGGGCATTTAGTGCTATATATTTCCCTCTACACACTGCTTTAAATGTGTCCCAGAGATTCTGGTATGTTGTATCTTTGTTCTCATTGGTTTCAAAGAACATCTTTATTTCTGCCTTCATTTCGTTACGTACCCAGTAGTCATTCAGGAGCAGGTTGTTCAGTTTCCATGTAGTTGAACGGTTTGATTGAGTTTCTTAGTCCTGAGTTCTAGTTTGATTGCACTGTGATCTGAGAGACAGTTTGCTACTATTTCTGTTCTTGTACATTTGCTGAGGAGTGCTTTACTTCCAACTATGTGGTCAATTTTGGAATAAGTGCGATGTCGTGCTGAGAAGAATGTATATTCTGTTGATTTGGGGTGGAGAGTTCTGCAAATGTCTATTAGGTCTGCTTGGTGCAGAGTTGAGTACAATTCCTGGATATCCTTGTTGACTTTTCTGTCTCGTTGATCTGTCTAATGTTGACAGTGGGGTGTTGAAGCCTCCCATTATTATTATATGGGTGTCTAAGTCTCTTTTTAAGTCTCTAAGGACTTGCTTTATGAATCTAGGTGCCTTGTATTGGATGTATATATTTTTAGGATAATTAGGTCTTCCTGATGAATTGATCCCTTTACCATTATGTAATGGCCTTCTTTGTCTCTTTGATCTTTGATGATTTAAAATCTGTTTTGTCAGAGACTAGGATTGCAACCCCTGCTTTTTTTTTGTTTCCCATTAACTTGGGAGATCTTCCTCCATCCCTTTATTTTGAGCCTATGTGTGTCTCTGCATGTGAGATGGGTCTCCTGAATACAGCAAACTGATGGGTCTTGACTCTTTATCCAGTTTGCCAGTCTGTGTCTTTTAATTGGAGCATTTATTCCATTTACATTTAAGGTTAATATTGTTATGTGTGAACTTGATCCTGTCATGATATTAGCTGGTTATTTTGCTCACTAGTTGATGCAGTTTCTTCCTAGCATCGAAGGACTTTATATTTTGACATGTTTTTGCAATGGCTGGTACCTGTTATTCCTTTCCATGTTTAATGCTTCCATCGGCATCTCCTGTAGGGCAGGCCTGGTGGTGACAAAATCTCTAAGCATTTGCTTGTCTGTAAAGGCTTTTTTTTCTCCTTCACTTATGTAACTTTATTTGGCTGGATATGAAATTCTGGGTTTAAAATTCTTTTCTTTAAGAATGTTGAATATTGGCCCCCACTCTCTTCTGTCTTGTAGAGTTTCTGCTGAGAGATCTACTGTTAGTCTGATGGGCTTCCCTTTGTGGGTAACCCGACCTTTCTCTCTGGCTGCCCTTAAGATTTTTTCCTTCATTTCAACTTTGGTGAATCTGACAATTATGTGTCTTGGAGTTGCTCTTCTCGAGGAGTATCTTTGTGGTATTCTCTGTATTTCCTGAATTTCAATGTTAGCCTGCCTTACTAGGTTGGGGAAGTTCTCCCGGGTGATATCCTGCAAAGTGTTTTCCAACTTGGTTCCATTTTCCCCCTCGCTTTCAGGCACAATAATCAGACGTAGATTTGGTCTTTTCACGTAATCCCATATTTCTTTGAGGCCTTTTTCATTTCTTTTTACTCTTTTTTCTCTACACTTCTCTTCTTACTTCCTTTCATTCATTTGATCTTCAATCGCTGATATTCCTTCTTCCAGATGATCGAGTCATTTACTGAAGCTTGTGCATTTGTCATGTAGTTCTTGTATTATGGTTTTGATCTCTATCAGTTCTTTTAAGGACTTCTCTAAGTTGGTTATTCTAGTCAGCCATTCATCAAATCTTTTTTCAAGGTTTTTAGTTTCTTTGCCCTCGTCACGTAGTTCCTCCTTTAGCTCTGAGACATTTGATTGACTGAAGCCTTCTTCTCTCAACTCGTCAAAGGCATTCTCCGTCCAGCTTTGTTTCGTTGCTGGCAATGAGCTGTGTTCCTTTGGAGGAAGAGATGCGCTCTGATTTTCTGAATTTCCAGCTTTTGTGCCCTGCTTTTTCCCCATCTTTGTGGTTTTATCTGCCTTTGGTCTTTGATGATGGTGACATACTGATGGGGTTTTGGTGTGGGTGTCCTTTCTGTTTGTTAGTTTTCCTTCTAACAGTCAGGACTCTCAGCTGCAGGTCTGTTGTAGTTTGCTTGAGGTCCACTCCAGTCCCTGTTTTCTTGGGTATCAGCAGCGGAGGCTGCAGAAGATAGAATATTGCTGAACCGTGAGTGTTGCTGTCTGATTTTTTTCTCTGGAAGCTTCGTCCCAGGAGTGTACCCTCCATGTGAGGTGTGAGGTGTCAGTCTGCAACTAGTGGGGAATGTCTCCCACTTAGGCTACTCAGGGGTCAGGAACCCACTTGAGCAGGCAGTCTGTCCATTTTCAGGTCTCAAAATCTGTGTTGGGAGATCCACTGCTTTCTTCAATGCTGTCATACAGGGGCATTTACCTCTGCCAAAGTTTCTGCTGCTTTTTGTTTAGCTATGCCCTGTCCCCAGAGGAGGAGTCTACAGAGGCAGGCCATCTTCCTTGAGCTGTGGTGGGCTCCACCCAATTCGAGCTTCCTGGCAACTTTGTTTATCTACTTAAGCCTCAGCAATTGCAGGCGCCCCTTCCCCAGCCTTGTTGCCGCCTTGCAGTTAGATCTCAGAAGGCTGTGCTAGCAATGAGGGAGGCTCCGTGGGCATGGGACCCTCTGGGCCATGTGTGGGATATAATCTCCTGGTGTGCCATTTGCTAAGACCCTTGGTAAAGTGCAGTATTAGGGTGGGAGTTACCCAATTTTCCAGGTGTGTGTGTCTCAATTTCCTTTGGCTAGGAAAAGGAATTCCCTTCCCCCTTGCACTTCCCAGGTGAGGTGATGCCTCACCCTGCTTCAGCTCTCACTAGTCGGGCTGCACGCATGGTCAGCACCAACTGTCCAACATGACGAAGTGAGATGAACTTGGTACCTCAGTTGAAAATGCAGAAATCACCCATCTTCTGTGGCACTCACACTGGGAGCTGGAGGCTGGAGCTGTTCCTATTTGGCCATCTTGGGCATGCCTCCACTTTTTTCTAATTTCAATCACAGAATATTCTGTTTTCCACTGTAGGACTCAATGAGCTTCAGAATGTTTCTTTGTATATTGTACAAAAACAGCATTTGCAACCAGCTTAATAAAAAGGAAGATTTAGCTTTATGAGATGATTTCACACATCACAAACCAGTTTCACAGATTTCTTCTTTCTAGTTTTTATCATGGGATATTTGGTTTTCCCTGTGTGTTTCAATGGGCTATGAAATGTCCCTTCACAGATTCTACAAAAAGAATGTATCCTCCCTGTTGATTCAAAAGAAAGCTTTGGCTCTGTGAGATGAACCCACAGATTGCCAAATGATTTCACAGATAGCTTCTTTCATGTTTTCACCATGGAATATTCAGTTTTTCTCTTTAGATCTTAATGGACTCCAAAATGTCCCTTCCCAGAATGTAAAAAACAGTGTTTCCAACCTGCTGAATAGAAAGAAAGATTTTCCTTTGTGAGATGAGTCCAAATATCATGAAGTGATTTCACAGGTTTCTTCTCTCTATGTTTTATCACTTGATATTAGGTTTTTCCCTTTTGACTTCAATGGGTTTTGAATTATCCCTAGTAGATTCTACAAAAAGAATATTTTCATTCTACTGAAGCAATGAATGGTTTAGCACCGCGAGGTGAATCCACACATCACAAAGCAGTTTCACAAATAGTTTCTTTCTAGTTTTTATCATGAGATATTCAGTTTTTCCCTATAGGCCTCAAAGGGTTCCGAAATGTCCTTTCACAGATTCTACAAAAAGAGTGTTTCCAACCTGCAGAATCAATAAAAAATTTTAACTCTGTGAGATGAATTCAATATCACAAAGTGGTTTTACAGATAGTTTCTTTATAGTTTTTAATCATGGGATATTCAGTTTATCCCCATAGTCCTCAAAGGGCTCTGAAATGTTGTTTTGCAGATTCTTCAAAAAGAGTGTTTCCAACCTGCTGAATCAATCAAAAGGTGTAACTCTGTGAGATGAACCTGATGTTACAAAGTGGTTTTACAGATAGCTTCTTTCTAGTTTTTATTGTGAGATATTCAATTTTTCCCACTAGTCCTCAAGGGGCTCTGAAATGTCCCTCCACAAATTATACACCAAGAGTGTTTCCAACCTGCTGATTCAATACAACGGTTTACCTCTGTGACATGAATTCACACATCAGAAAGTGGTTTCAAAGATAGCTTTTTCTAGTGTTTATTTTAGAATGTTTCCATTTTCCCAATAGGCCTCTATTGACTCTGAAATGTCCCTTGGCAGATTCTAAAAAAAGTGTGTTTCCAACCTGCTGAATCAAGAGAAAGGTTTAAATATGTGAGATAAATACACACATGAAGCAATTTCACAGATGACTTCTTAATAGTTTTTCTCATGAAATTTTTGATTTTTCTGTGTTGGCCTCAATGGGTACTGAAATGTTTCTAGCAGAGTCTACAGAAAAAGAGTTTCCACTCTGCTGAATCAAAAGAAAGGTTTAACACTGTGAGGTGAATTGCAAAGCAGCTTCCCAGATAACTTCTCTGTAACTCTTATCACCAAACATTCAATATTTCAATGTAGGTTTTCATGAGCTCCAAAATGTCCCTTGTCAGATTCTACACAAAGAGAGTTTCCAACTTACTGAATCAAAATAAAGTTTTAACTCTCTGAGCTGAATCCACCCCATCACAAAGCAGTTTCACAGATAGATTCTTTGTACTTTTTATGGGTTATTCGAGTTTTCCCTATAGGTCTCAATGGAATCTGAAATGTCCCTTCATAGATTGTACAAAAAGAGAGATTCCAACCTGCTGAATCAAGAGAAATGTTTAACTTTGTGAGATAAATTGACACATCACAAATCAGTTTCACCGATAGCTACTTTCTGATTTTTATTGTCAGATACTCGAGTTTTAACTAGAGGTTTCAATGTGCCCCAAAATGGCCCTTTGCAGGTTCTTCCAGAAGAGTGTTTTCTACCTGCTGAATCAAATAAGAGGTTTTACTCTGTTGATGAATTCACATATCACAAGGCAGTTTCACAGATTTTTACTTTCTAGCTTATATTGCTGGATATGTGGTTTTTCCCTAAAGGCCTCAGTGGGTTCCAAAATGTCTTTTCCCAGATTCTACATGAAGAGATTTTCCAACCTACTGAATCAAAAGAAATGTTTAACTCTCTATGATGAATTTACACATTGCAAAGAGGATTCACAGATAGCTTCTTTGTAGTTGTTATCATGGGATAATTTTTTTTTCCTATACCCTCAATGTACGCCAAAATGACCCTTTGCAGATTCCACAAAAACAATGTTTCCAACCTGCTAAATCAAAAGAATTAATTAAATCTGTGAGATGAGTCCACACATTGCAAAGCTGTTTCACATATAGCTTCTTGCTAGTTTTTATTGCGAGATATTTGGTTTTTCCCTACAGGCCCCAAAGGGTTTCAAAATGTTTCCACAAAGATTCTATAATAAGATTGCTTCCATCTTGCAGAGTTAATAGAAAGTTTGAACTTTCGGAGATGAATTCAAACATCACAAATCCGTTTCACAGATAGCTTCTTTCTAGTTTTTGTCATGGGGTTTTTGGTTTTTCCCTATAGGCCTCAATGAGCTCTGAAATGTCTCTTAGCAGATTCTACAAAAACAGTATATTGAACCTGCTGAATGAAAACAAAGGTTTAACTCTGTGAGATAAATCCACACATCACAAAGTAGTTTTATAGATTGCTTCTTTCTAGTTTTTAATCTAGGGATATTTTGCTTTTCCCAACAGTTCTCAATGGGTGCTGAAATGTCCTTTTGCTAATTCCACACAAAAAGTTTTCCTAATCTGCTGAATCACAAAAAAGTTTTAATCTGTGAGATGAATTCACACATTGCAAATCAGTTTCACACATATCTTCTTTCTAGTTTTTATCATGGGATATTTTGTTTTTTTCCTATAGGCCTCATTGTTCTCTGAAATGTCCCTTTGCAGATTTTATAAAGAGAATGATTCCAATCTGTTGAATCAAAGGATAAGTTTATCTCTCTGAGATGAACATACACATCACAAAGCAGTTTCTCAGATAGCTTCTTTCTAGTTTTTATCGTGGGATATTCAGTTTTTCACTATAAGCCCCAGTGAGCTGTGAAACGTCCCTTCACAGATTCTACAAAAACTGTGTTTCCAACCTGCTGAATCAAAAGAAGATTTAGCTCTGTGAGATGAATCCACACATCACAATGTGGTTTCACAGACAGCTTCTTTCTAGTTTTTATTGTGGTAAATTCTGCTTCTCCCTCAAGGCCTCAGTGGGCTCCAAAATGTCCCTTCACCGATTCTACAAAAAGAGGCTTCCTACATGCTGTATTAACATAACAGTTTAACTCTGAGAGATGAATCCACACATCACAAAGCATTTTCACAGAGAGTTTCTTTGTATGTATTAATGTAAGATGTTTGGTTTTCCATGTGGTCCTCAGTTTTGAAATGTCACTTCTCAGATTCTAGAGAAAGAGTGTTTCCAATCTGCAGAATCAAAAGAAAGCTTTAGCTCTGTGAGATGAATCAACACATCCCAATGCAGTTTCACAGATACCTTCTTAGTAGTTTTTATCATGGGATATTCAGTTTTTCTTTTTATGCCTCTGGGAACTGTGAAATGTACCTTTACAGAATCTATTTATTAAAAAAGTGTTTCCAACCTACTGAATGTAAAGAAAGGTTTAGCACTGTGAGGTGAATTCACATATTGCACAGTGGTTTCACGTATAGTTTCTTCTAGTTTTTCTAATATATTCAGTTTTTTCCTACAGACCTCAATGGACTCTGAAAATACCTTCACAGTTTCTACAAAAAAAATTTCCAACCTGATGCATCGAAATAAAAATTTAACTATTTAAAAAGAATCCATATATCGCAAAGCAGTTTCACAGATAGCTTCTTTCTAGATTTTATTGTGAGACATTCAGATTTTTTCTATAGACATTAACGTGCTCTGTAATATCCCTTCACAGATTCTACAAAAGGAGTGTTTTCCATCAGCTGAATGAAAAGAAAAATTTAACTCTGTAAGACGAATCCACACATTGTAAAGGTGTTTCAGATGGAGGATCCATATAGTTTTTACCATGGTATAGTCAGTTTTTCTCAATAGGCATCAAAGGGCTCCAAAATGTCCTTTGACAGATTCTACAAAAAGAGTATATCCAACCGACTGAATTAAAAAAAAAATGTACAGCTCAGTGAGATGACTCCACACATCAGCAGGTAGTTTCACAGATAGCTTCTTTCTATTTTTTATGGTCAGATATTCCGTATTTCCCTGTAAGCATGAATGGGCTGTGAAATGTACTCTCAAAAATTCTACAAAAAAGATTGTTTCTACCTGCTGAATCAAAAGAAAGGTTTACCTCTATGAGATGAATCCACCCATTGCAAAGCGGTTTCACAGATAGATTCTGTCTAGATTTCATCACGGGATATATGTTTTTTACTATAAGCCTCAGTGGCCTGTGAAATGTTCCTTCACATATTCTACAAAAAGAGTTTTCCAGCCTGCCAAATCAAAAGAAAGGTTTAACTCTGTGAGATGAATGTGTGTATCACAAAGAGGTTTCACAGATAGTTTGATACTAGTGTTTATTGTGGGATATTCACTTTTTCCCTATAGGCCTTAATGGGTTTCAAGTTGTTTTTTAACAGATTCTTGAAAAAAAGTGTTTCCAATCTGCTGAATCAGAAGAAATGTTTACATCTGTGAGATTTCCAACATGCTGAATCAAGTGAGAGATGAATCCACACATCACAAAGTGGTTTCACAGAGGCTTACTTTCTAATTTTTATCTGGGGATATTCAGTTTTTCACTATAGGCCTGAATGAACTTTCAAATGTCCCTTCACAGATTCTGCAAAAAGAGTGTTTCCAATCCGCTGAAGGAGAAGAAAGGTTTAACTTTGTAAGATGAACCCACTCATCTCAAAGTAGATTCACTGATACCTTATTTCTAGTTTTTATCACAGAATATTTAGTTTTTTCCAATATGCCTTAATGGGGACCGAAGTGTCCATTCACAGATACTACAAAAAGAGTGAATCCAACCTACTGAATCAGAAGAAAGGTTTATCTCTGTGAGATGAATGCACACATCACAGAGTAGTTTCACAGATAGCTTCTTTCTGGTTTTTAACGCAGAATATTCAATTTTTTCCTATAGGCCTCAAAGGACTCCAAAATGTACCTTTGCAGATTCTACAAAAAGACTGTTTCCAATGTGTTGAATGAAAATAAAGCTTTAACTCTGTAAGGTGAATCCACACATTGCAAAGCAGCTTCACAGATAGCTGCTTTCTAGTTTTTATTTTGGGATATTCAGTTTTTCCTTATAGGCCCAATGGGGGTCTGAAAGGTTCCTTTGCAGATTCTACACACAGAGTGTTTCCAACTGGCTGAATCAAAAGAAAAGTTCAACTCTGTGAGATGAATCCACACTACACAAAGCTTTTTCACAGATAGCTTTTGTTCAGTTTTTATCATGGGATATTAGTGTTTTTTCCAGTAGGCCACAATAGGCTCCAAAATGTCTTTTCACTGACTCTACAAAAAGAGTGTTTCTAACCTGCTGAATAAAAAGGAATTTTTAGCTCTGTGAGATGAATCCACACATCACGAAGTGGATTAACAGATAACTTCTTTCAAGTTTTTATTGTGAAACATTTGGTTTTTCTCTGTAGGCCTCAAAGGGCTCCAAATTTTTTTGCAGATTCTAAAACAACATTGTATCCTGAAGGGGTAGCCTGCCCCTCCACACCTGTGGGCATTTCTCGTCAGGTGGAACGAGAGACTTGAGAAAAGAAAAAGGCACAGAGACAAAGTATGGAGAAAGAAAAGTGGGCCCAGGGGACCAGCGCTCAGCATATGGAGGACCCGGGCCAGCGCTGGTCTCTGAGCTCCCTCAGTATTTATTGATCATTATCTTTACCATCTCAGAGAGGGGGAAGTGGCAGGACAATAGGGTCATAGTAGGGAGAAGGTCAGCAAGAAAACATATGAACAAATATCTCTGTGCCATGAATAAGTTTAAGGAAAAGTGCTGTGTTTTGATGTGCATATATGCAAACATCTCCATAAACATTTTCAATGCATAAAGAGCAGCATTGCTGCTAGCACATCACACCTCCAGGTGGTTTTCTCCTATCTCAGTAAATAGAACGTACAATCGGATTTCACACCAAGATATTCCGTTGCCCAGGGATGGGCAGGAGACAGATGCCTTCCTCTATCTCAACTGCAAAGAGGCCTTCCTTCCTCTTTTACTAATCCTCCTCAGCACAGACCACTTACGGATGTCAGGCTGGGGAACACTGAGGTCTTTCCCTTCCCACGAGGCCATATTTCAGACTATCACATGGGGAGAAACCTTGTACAATACCTAGCTTTCCTAGGCAGAGATCCCTGTGGCTTTCCGCAGTGTTTGTGTCCCTGGGTACTTGAGATTAGAGAACAGTGATGACTTTTAACAAGCATACTGCCTTCCAGCACTTGTTTAACAAAGCACATCCTGCACAGCCCCAGATCCGTTAAACCTTGAGTAGACACAGCACAGGTCTCTGCAAGGACAGGTTTGGGGGTAGGGTTACAGATTAACAGTATCTAAAGGCAGAAGAATTTTTCTTAGTACAGAACATAATGGAGTCTCTTGTGTCTACTTCTTTCTACATAGACACAGTAACAGTCTGATCTCTCTTTCTTTTCCCCATAGTATCCAACCTGCTGAATTGAAAAAAGGCTTCAATTTTGTCACGTTAGATCCTGGGAAGACTCTGCCTGAAGCCCTTGATTATTGCACTGTTTGGCTACAAAGAGTGCCTGGAGAAATAGACAGCAAAAGTGGTATTCCACCTTCCTTTATAACACTACAGATTAAAGACTTTCTGAATGGACCAGGTAAGAAAGTCATCAATCACATCACAAACATCTCATTTTCATGTATGAGTTTGAGTTAATAAATGAGAGAAAAACTGGTTAAATAATTGTATGCAAGCTTCATTGTTTCATTTGTTTGTACACATAAACAAACACTCGTGTTGAAAAAGATAAACTATCACTGTACAATGTGGGATGACAAAACCATGTTTTCCAGAACTAGGACAAAGAGG
Source organism: Theropithecus gelada (assembly GCF_003255815.1). Classification (NCBI taxonomy): domain Eukaryota; kingdom Metazoa; phylum Chordata; class Mammalia; order Primates; family Cercopithecidae; genus Theropithecus; species Theropithecus gelada. The sequence continues at coordinate 90,921,197 of NC_037672.1, read as the reverse complement.
AAAAAAAAATGTTCAAATCTGAATTCATATTATGAATGAGGGAAGGTAAAGTTTCTGTATTCTGAGCTGCTGTTAACAGTTTAATAGTTGGATATTTTTTAAAATGTGATATTAAAAACAAATTAAATGAACAAAGGGTAATTTTGTCAGCTTAAAAAAAAGCATATACATTTTCAAAGATACAGTAGATTAGTACTACTTACGGGCTATTTGATCTGTTTCAGAGTTTTACTGACATTACAATCACTTTTTACTGCTAGGCCTTTGAAGTTAACCTCAGTAGCTTTCCTATAACCTTCCTTAATGATAAAATTGGTCAGTCTCTTAATAATCCTAATTATAATGAAAATTAGCTGTTTCTGTTTTGAATTTTTTTCTGTTTAATACTATGTATTTTTAAAATCTGGGTAATATTGTATATTTTTAAAAAAGTATTTTTGGTTATTGGTTGTGGCAAACTGAATTTGCTTTTTAATACTTAGGAATCCACAGCTTTTATTGAAATAGCTCTTTTAATAAAAACGACTGCTGTATCTTGGCGTACAGTGTAGTACGCTTTTAAAAAACTTCTAAATATTCACAGTTTTTCTTTAATTTCTTGATTGTTTTACTCTCTGTGTTTTAATGGTCTCTGAATGTCAGTTTTATAGGTATGTTCTTGCCATAGAGTCCATCTATTCCATTTTCAGTCTATTTGAAATGTATTATTAAAGTATTATTTCTTTTAGGTTTTATTGATTGGATTGCTTTCAAGAACAGCATTTACATACAGTGTATTATAGTCAACATATGGTTATTTAGTATCGCTGTCATATGTGAAGTGGGCATATAAATTCTGCTTTGGAATTTGTATTTCTTGATCTTATCATGTGATCCTTATGAAATTTGGCACATATGAACCTTACGTGATTTCAAAGAAAATGCTGAAAGCACTTGATCATGATGTTAGATCTATGTGGTCAAGATCAAACACTAAGCTAGTGCACTCTTCTCTTTTTATATCATCAGTGATTTTTAAAGCAGTGAGAATATGCATAGTAGATCCATTGCATAGTAACACTGTGCTATTCTCTCTTTTAAATATAATGGTCAAGTCTGGTGAAAGGATGATTAAAAAGTCTTTGCTGGTAGGATCTAGAATCAGTTTGTAGGAGCTATGTAACCTGCTAGGACCTGTGCATCTATTTTGGGTCCCATCACTGCAGCTATCATCAAAAGTGGTTATTATCAGGTAAGTAGTACCATATAGATCTAAACAAGGAGACATAACTCATCATTTTGAAGAGAATACAATGTGCAGGTAAAACAATGATCTAACAGAAAACACAGATCTTAAAAGATATAAATAACACAATAATGAACAGAGATGATTAAATTGATGTAGAAATATTAATATGATGTATAAAAACTGGCAAGTAAGACTTATGATAAATAAAACAAGTTACAGTAACTGCATATTCAAACTTACATGGCGCTGAGAATTGTTATCCCTGTGGCATATTTAATCAACTTTCTACATTTTTCTAGAAATAAAGATTCCAAATAGCAAAATAATGCAAAAAAAAGAAAAAAAGAAAAAAAAAGAAAAAGAAAAAGAAAAAAAAGAAAAAAGGCTTAACTCTGCGAGGTGAATCCACACGTTGCAAAGTGGTTTCACCGATTTTTTTTTTTGTAATATTTATCACGGCATATTCAGTTTTCCCCTATAGACCTCAATGGGTTCCAAAATGTCCCCATGCAGATTTTACCAAAAGAGTGTTTCCAACCTGCTGAATCTCAAGAAAAGTTTAATTTTTTGTGATGAATCGGCACATTGCAAAGCTGTTTCTTACATAATATTTAGTTGTTTGAATTGCAGGATTTTTTTTTTTTTTATAACAGGCCTCAATGGGCAAGGAAGTGTTTCTTCACAGATTCTACAAGAGGGTTTCCAACCTGCTGAATCAAAACAATGGTTTAACTCTGTGAGATGAATCCACTCATTGCAACCTGTTTCACAGATAGCTTCTTTCTAGTTTTTATCATGGAATACTCAATTTTTCCCTAGAGGCCTCAATGGGAATCAAAATATTCCTTCACAGATTTTACACAAAGAGTGTTTCCAAACTACTGAATTGAAAGAAAAGGTGACCCTGCGAGACGAATCCTCACATTGCAAAGCAATTTCAGAGATATCTTCTATCTAGCTTTTATAATGCATATTCTGTTTTTCTCTATAGGACTCAATTAACTATGAAATGTCCCTTTGCAGATTCTACAAAAAGAGTGTTTCCAACCTGCTGCACCAAAATGGTTTAACTCTGTGAGGTGAATACACACATCACAAAGCAGTTTCACAGATACCTTCTTTCTAGTTTTTATAACAAGATATTTTATTTTTCCCTATAGGTGTCAATGGAATCCAAAATTTCTCTTTGCAGATGCTACACAAACAGTGTTTATAACCTGGTGAGTTGAAAGAAAGTTTTATCTCTGTTAAATGAATGCACACATGGTAAAGAGGTGTCACCGATAGCTTTTTCCTTGTCTTCATCACAAGATATTTGGTTTTTCCCTATAGGCCTCAATGGGCTCTGAAATACCCCTTCACATATTCTACAATAAGAGTGTTTCCAACCTGCTGAATTGAAAGAAAGATTTAACTCTCTGGTGATCCCCAAATTGCTAAGAGGTTTCAAAGATAGCTTCTCTTTACTTTCACAGGATATTCAGGTTTTTGTTTTTTGTTTTTTTCTGGGCCACAAAGGGCTCTGACATGTTCTTACCGAGATTATACAAAAAGAGTGTGTCACACCTGCTGGAAAAAAAAAGGTTTAGCTCTGAGATGAATCCACAAATCACAAAGCAGTTTCACAGTTTCTTTCTAGTTTTTCCCTGTAGACTTCCATGGGCTTTGAAATGACATGCCACAGATTCTACAAAAATTGAATTTTTAACCTGCTGAATCAAAAGAACAGTTTAATTCTGAGTTGATCCACACATCACAACACGATTTCACAGATAGTTTGTTTCTATTGTTTATTGTGGGATATTTGGTTTTTCCCTATAGGATTCAATACGTTCGAAAATGTTTCTTTGCAGATTCCACAAACAGTGCTTCCAAACTCCTTAATAAAAAAAAAAGGTTTAACTCTGTGAGATGAATCCATACATCAATCACTAAGCAGTTTCATTGATAGCTTCTTTCTAGTTTTTAAACATGAGATATTCGGTTGTTTTCTATAGGCATCAATGGACTCTGAAATGTCTCTTAACAGATTGTACAAAAAAAATGTTTTAAACCTGCTTAATCAAAAAAAGATTTAAGTCTGTAAGATGACACCACACATCAGGTAGCAATTTCACAGATAGCTTCTTGTATTTTTCTTCCATGAAATACTAGGTTACTTCCTTTACCTCATTGGGCTCCCAAATGTCACTTCACAGAATGTATAAGAGTGTATGAATCAAAATGAAGTTTTAACCCTGTGAGATGAATCGACACATGGCAAAGCGGTTGCACAGAGTGCTTCTTTCTAGTTTTCATCACAGCATATTCACTTTTTTCTATAAGAAATAAATACAGAAAGCCTAAATAAAATAAAAAGGGCTCTTTGCAGTTTCTACAAAAAGATTGTTTCCAATCTGCTCAATCAAAAGAAATGTTCATCACTGTGAGATGAATCCACACATCACAAAGCGGTTTCAGTGATAGCTTCTTTCAAGTTTTCATCACAGGATATTTGGTTTTCTCCTATTGGCTTCAATGAGCTTTGTAATGTGCCTTCACAAATTATACGAATTGATTGTTTCAATCCTGCTGAATCAAACAAAAGTTTTAATTGTGTGAGATGAACCCACACATTGCAAAGTGATTTCAGAGATAGCTTCTTTCTAGTTTTTAGTGTGCCATGTTCAGTTTGTCCCGATAGGACTCAATGAGCTGTGAAAACTTCCTTCACAGATTCTACAGAAAGAGTGTTTCCAACTTGCTGAATCAAAAGAAAGTTTTAGCTCTGTGAGATGAATCTACACATCACAAAGCAGTTACACAGATAGAATTTTTTTCTAGTTGGAATTGTGGGATATTAGGTTTTCCCATAGGCCTCAATGGGCTCCAAAATATCCCTTTGTAGATTCAACACAAAGAGTGTTTTCAACCTGCTGAGACAAAAGAAAGATTTAACTTTTTTTTAAGAAGAATTGCCACTTTGCAAAGTGGATTCACGGATAGCTTCTTTCTAGTTTTTATGGTGGGATATTTGGTTTTCCCTTAGAGGTCAATATGGGCTAAGAAATTTTCCTTCACAGATTCTACAGAAAGTGTTTCCAAAAAGCTGATTAAGAGAAAGGTTTAACTCTTTGAGATGAAACTGCAAATAACAAAGCAGTTTCACAGATAGCTTCTTTCTTGTTTTTATCATGAAATATTCAATTGGTCCCTATAGGCTTCAATGGGCTCCAAAATGTCCCTTCACAAACTCCACAAAAACAGTGTTTTCAACTTGCAGAATGAAAAGAAATGTTTAACTCTGAGATGAATCCACACATCACAAAGTGGTTCCACAGATAGCTTCTTTCTAGTTTTAGATGGGAATTTTCAGTTTTTTCACTGTAGGCCTCAATGGGCTCCCAGATGTCCCTCGTAGTTTCTACAAAAAGTGTGTTTCCAACCTGTTGAGTAAAAGAAATGTTTACCTCTTTGAGATCAATCCACACATTAAAAAGCGGTTTCACAGATAGCTTCTTTGTAGTTGTTATCTGTGGATATTCTGTTTTTCACTATAGGGCTCAGTAGGCTGCAAAATATCCCTTCACAGGTTCTACAAAAAGTGTTTTCAACCTCCTGAATCAAAAGAAATGTTTAACTCTGTATAATGAATCCATACAGCACAAGGAAGTTTTACAGATAGTTTCTTTCTAGTTTTTATCATGAAATATTTGATTTTTCACTATAGACTTCAGTGGGCTCTGAAATGTCTCTTCACAGAGTCTACAAAAAGAGTGTTTACTAACTAGTGAATCAAAAGAGAAGTTTAACTCTGTCAGCTGAATGCACACATCACAAATAAGTTTCACAGATAGCTTCTTTCTAGTTTTTATTTGGGGATATCTGTTTTTCATTACAGATATCTGTGGGCTTTGAAATGACCCTTTGCAGATTCCAAAAAAAAAAAAAAAGGGTGTTTTCAACCTGCAAAATCAAAAAAAGGTTGAAATCTGTGAACTGATTAGACACATGGCAAAGTAATTTCACAGATGACATTGTTAAATTTTTTATTGCCTGATATTTGTTTTTTTTCTATAGGCCTCAGTGGGCTCTGAAATGTCCCTTCACTGATTCTACCAAAGAGTGTTACCAATCTGCTGAATGTAAAGAAATAATTAACTCTGTGAGCTGAATCCACACATCACAAAGCAGTTTCATAGACAGCTTCTTTCTAGTTTGTATCACGTGAAATTCTGTTTTTCACTATAGGCATCGGGGGCTCCAAAATGTCTTTTAACAGATTCTGCAAAAAGAGTGTTTCCAATCTGCTGAATCAAAAGAAAAGTTTAATTCTGGGTGCTGAATCCACACATGGTAGAGCAGTTTCACAGATAGCCACTTTTAGGTTTTTATCACAGGTTATTCAGTTTTTCATTCTGTGAGCTATATCCACAGATCAGAAAGAAGTTTTACAGATAGTTTCTTTCTAGTTTTTATCAGGGGACATTCAGTTTTTCACTATTGGCCAGAGTGGTTTCCTAAATATCCCTTTGCAGATTCTACTAGAAGAATGTTTCCAACCTGCTGAGTAAAAATAAAGGTTTAACTTTGTGATATGAATTCACCCATCACAAAATAGCTACACAGATAGCTTCTTTCTAGTTTTTATCATGGCATATTTTGGTTTTCACTGTAGGCCTCCGTGTACTGTGAAATCTACCTTTGCAGATTCCACAAAAAGAGTGTTTCCAATCTGGTGAATCAAAAGAAAGGTTTATCTCTGCGAAGTGAATCCACACAATTTAATGCAGTTTCACAGCTAGCTGCTTTCTAGTTTTTATCGTGGGATATTCAGTTTTTCACTATAGGCCTCAGTGGGTTCCAAAGTGTCCCTTTGCAGATTTTACAAATAGAGGGTTTCCAACCTACTGAATCAAAAGAAAAGTTTAACTCTGTGAGCTAAATCTGCATATAACAATGCAGTTTCACAGATAGCTTCTTTCTAGCTTGTATTATGGGATATTTAGTTTTTCACTATAGGCCTCAGTGGGCTCTAAAATGTCTCTTTGCAGATTCTACAAAAAGACTGTTTTCAGACAGCTGAATCAAAAGAAAGAATTAACTTTGTTAACTGAATCCACACATCACAAAGCAGTTTCACAAATACCTTCTTTCCAGTATTTATCTAGGGATATTTGTTTTTTCACCATATACCTCACAAGGTACCAAAATATCCCTTCACCGAGTCTACAAAAAAAAGTGATTATTAACTGCTGAAGCAAAAGAAAAGTTTAACTTAGTCAGCTGAATCCATACATCATAAAGCAATTTTACAGATGGCTTCCTTCTAGTTTTCATAAAGGGATATTCTGCTTTTCACTAACTGCCTCATTGGGATCCTAAATTTCCTTCGCAGATTCTACAAAAAGAATGTTTCCAACCTGTTGAATAAAAAAAAGGTTAAACTCTGTGAGCAGAATCCAAAGATAACAAAGCAGTTTCACAGATGGCTCCTTTCTACTTTTTATCATTAGATATTCTAGTTTTTAGTATAGGCCTCAGTTGGTTCAGATATGTCCCTTTGCTAATAATACAAAAATAGTGTTTACAAACTGGTGAAACAAATAAAAGTTTTAATTATGTGAACTGAACTCACACATCACAAAGCAGTTTCACAGATAGTTTCTTTCTAGTTTTTATCTGCAGATATTTGGTTTATCACTATTGGCCTCAGTGGGCTCTGAAATGTTTCTTTGCAGATCTACAAAAAATGTGTATTCAATCTGCTGCATTAAAAGAAGGGTTTTATCTGTGAACTGAAGCCATACATCATAAAGCAGTTTCACACATCACAAAGCAGTTTCACAGATAACTTCTTTCTAGTTTTTATTGGGGAATATTCAGTTTTTAACTATTGGTCTCAATGGGCTTGTAAATGTCCCTTCGCATATTCTACAAAAAGAGTGTTTCCAAGCTTCTGAATCAAAAGAAAAGTATAACGCTGTGGGACAAATCCACACATCATAAAGTGATTTCACGGAGAGCTTCTTTCTAGTTTTTAACTGGGGATATTTCATTATTTACTATAGGCCTCAGTTGGCTTCAAACTGTCGTCACAGATCCTACAAAAAGAGTGCTTTTAACCTGCAGATTAAAAAAGAGAGGTTTAATTCTGTGAGCTGAAACCAGACATCACAAAGCAGTTTTATAGACAGCTTCTTTCTAGTATGTATCACAAGATATTCATTTTCACACTATAGGCCTCACTGGACTTCGAATTGTTTCTTCACAGATTCTACAGTATGAAACTTCTCAATCAAAGAAATGTTTAACTCTTTGAGTTGAATCCACATATCACTAAACTGTCTCACACATAGCTTCTTTTGAGTTTTTATGATGGAATATTTTATTTTTCACTATAGGCCTCAGGGGGCTCTGAAATGTCCCTTTGTAGATACTATAAAAAGAGCATTTCCCACCTACTGAATCAATAGAAAGTTTTAACTCTGTGAGCTGAATCCACACATCACAAAGCAGTTTCACAGTTGACTTCTTCCTAATTTTTTTTTGTGAGATATTCGCTTTTTTGATATAGAGCTCAGTAGTCCATGAAATGTCCCTTTACCATTACTACAAAAAGAGGGTTTACAAAGTGGTGAAGCAAAGGCAAATTTTAAATCTGTGAACTGGATTCACACATCATAAAGCAGTTTCACAGATAGCTTTTATCTAGTTTTTATCCCTGCATATTCAGTTTATTGCTATAGGACTCAAAGGGCTTTGAAATGTCCCTTCACAGATCTACAAAAAAGTGTTTCCAACCTGTTGCGTTAAAACACATGTTTAATTCTGTGAGCTGAATTGACACATAGCAAGGAGTTCCACAGATAGCTTCTTTCTAGGTTTTATCACAGGATGTTGAATTTTTCACTATAGGTCTCAGAGGGCTTCAAAATTTCCCTTCACAGAGCCTACAAAATTTTTTTTTTTAACTAGCTGAATAAGATGAAACTTTTACCTCAGAGAGTTTAATCCAGACATCAAAAAGCAGTTTGACAGATAGCTTCTTTCTGGTTTTCATTGTGGGATATTATGTTGTTCACTAAAGGTCTCAGTGAGCTCCCAAATGTCCTTTACAGATTCTACAAAAAGAGTGTTTCCTACATTTCAAATCAAAGAAAGGTTTAACTGTAAGCAGAATCCACACATTACAAAACAGATTCTCATATAGCTTCTTTCTTTTTTTTTATTTTTTTATTTTTTTATTTTTTACAAAATTTATTTATTATTATTATACTTTAAGTTCTAGGGTACATGTGCATAACGTGCAGGTTTGTTACATATGTATACTTGTGCCATGTTGGTGTGCTGCACCCATCAACTTGTCAGCACCCATCAACTCGTCATTTACATCAGGTATAACTCCCAATGCAATCCCTCCCTCCTACCCCTCCCCATGATAGGCCCCGGTGTGTGATGTTCACCTTCCCAAGTCCAAGTGATCTCATTGTTCAGTTCCCACCTATAAGTGAGAACATGTGGTGTTTGGTTTTCTGTTCTTGTGATAATTTGCTAAGAATGATGGTTTCCAGCTGCATCCATGTCCCTACAAAGGACACAAACTCATCCTTTTATATGGCTGCATAGTATTCCATGGTGTATACGTGTCACATTTTCTTAATCCAATCTGTCACTGATGGACATTTGGGTTGGTTCCAAGTCTTTGCTATTGTGAATAGTGCCACAATAAACATACGTGTGCATGT
>NC_037672.1:90882239-90911848 GCF_003255815.1 Theropithecus gelada | reverse complement strand
CATTTAGTCCATTTACATTTAAGGTTAAGATTGTTATGTGTGAACTTTTTCCTGCCATTATGATATTAACTGGTTATTTTGCTCGTTAGTCGACGCAGGTTCTTCCTAGCCTCGATGGTCTTTACATTTTGGCATGTTTTTGCAATGGCTGGTACCGGTTGTTCCTTTCCATGTTTAGTGCTTCCTTCAGGATCTCTTGTAAGGCAGGCCTAGTGGTGACGAAATCTCTAAGCATTTGCTTCTCTGTAAAGGATTTTATTTCTCCTTCACTTATGAAACTTAATTTGGCTGGATATGAAATTCTGGGTTTAAAATTCTTTTCTTTAAGAATGTTGAATATTGGCCCCCACTCTCTTCTGGCTTGTAGAGTTTCTGCCGAGAGTTCTGCTGTGAGTCTGATGGGCTTCCCTTTGTGGGTAACCCGACCTTTCTCTCTCCTGCCCGTAAGATTTTTTCCTTCATTTCAACTTTGGTGAATCTGGCAATTATATGTCTTGGAGTTGCTCTTCTCGAGGAGTATCTTTGTGGCGTTCTCTGTATTTCCTGGATTTGAATGTTGGCCTGCCCTACTAGGTTGGGGAAGTTCTCCTGGATGATATCTTGCAGAGTGTTTTCCAGCTTGGTTCCATTTTCCCCCTCACTTTCAGGCACCCCAATCAGATGTAGATTTGGTCTTTTTACATAATCCCATACTTCTTGCAGGCTTTGTTCTTTTCTTTTTCTTCTTTTTTCTTTTGGTTTCTCTTCTCGCTTCATTTCATTCATTTGATCCTCAATCGCTGATACTCTTTCTTCCAGTTGATTGCGTCGGTTACTGAAGCTTGTGCATTTGTGATGTATTTCTCGTGTCATGGTTTTCATGTGTTTCATTTCGTTTATGACCTTCTCTGCATTAATTACTCTAGCCATCAATTCTTCCACTTTTTTTTTGAAGATTTTTAGTTTCTTTGCACTGGGTACGTAATTCCTCCTTTAGCTGTGAGAAGTTTGATGGACTGAAACCTTCTTCTCTCAACTCGTCAAAGTCATTCTCCGTCCAGCTTTGATCCGTTGCTGGCGATGAGCTGCGCTCCTTTCCTGGGGCAGATGCGCTCTTATTTTTTGAATTTCCAGCTTTTCTGCCCTGCTTTTTCCCCATCTTTGTGGTTTAATCTGCCTCTGGTCTTTGATGATGATGATGTACTGATTGGGTTTTGGTGTAGGTGTCTTTCCTGCTTGATAGTTTTCCTTCTAACAGTCAGGACCCTCGGCTGTAGGTCTGTTGGAGATTGCTTGAGGTCCACTCCAGACCCTGTTTGCCTGGGTATCAGCAGCACAGGCTGCAGAAGAGAGAATATTTCTGAACAGCGAGTGTACCTGTCTGATTCTTGCTTTGGAAGCTTCCTCTCAGGGGTGTGTACTCCACCCTGTGAGGTGTGGGGTGTCAGACTGCCCCTAGTGGGGGATGTCTCCCAGTTAGGCTACTCAGGGGTCAGGGACCCACTTGAGCAGGCAGTGTGTCCCTTCTCAGATCTCAACCTCCGTGTTGGGAGATCCACTGTTCTCTTCAAAGCTGTCAGACAGAGTCATTTGCGTCTGCAGAGTTTTCTGCTGCTTTTGTTATTGTTTACTGTGCTCTGTCCCCAGAGGTGGAGTCTACAGAGACAGGCAGGTTTCCTTGAGCTGCTGTGAGCTCCACCCAGTTCAAGCTTCCCAGCGGCTTTGTTTACCTACTTAAGCCTCAGCAATGGCGGGCGCCCCTTTCCCAGCCTCGCTGCTGCCTTGCCGGTAGATCACAGACTGCTGTGCTAGCAATGAGGGAGGCTCTGTGGGCGTGGCACCCTCCCGGCCAGGTGTGGGATATAATCTCCTGGTGTGCCTGTTTGCTTAAAGTGCAGTATTGGGGTGGGAGTTACCCGATTTTTCAAGTGTCGTGTGTCTCAGTTCCCCTGGCTAGGAAAAGGGATTCCCTTCCCCCTTTCGCTTCCCAGGTGAGGCGATGCCTCACCCTGCTTCAGCTCTCGCTGGTTGGGCTGCAGCAGCTGACCAGCGCCGATCGTCCGGCACTCCCCAGTGAGATGAACCCAGAACCTCAGTTGAAAATGCAGAAATCACTAGTCTTCTGTGTCGCTCGCGCTGGGAGTTGGAGACTGGAGCTGTTCCTATTCGGCCATCTTGCTCCGCCCCCCAGCTTCTTTCAATTTTTTATTCCCAGATATTCATTTACACACTATAGGCCTCTGTGGGCTTTGAATTTTTTGTTCACAAATTGTGCAAGAAGAGTGTGAGTGTTTCCAACCTTCTCAGTCAAAGAAAGGCTTCACACATAGATTCTCTCAAGTTTTTGCCAGGAGATATTCTGTTTTTCACTATAGGCCTCATTGGGCTCTGAAATGTCCCTTTCTAGAATCTATAAAAATAGTGTTTCCAACCTGCTGAATCAAAAGAAAAATTTAACACTGTGAGCTGAATCCACACATGGCAAAGCATATTCACAGATAGCTTCTTTCTAGTTTTTATTGCAGGATATTCAGATTTTCAACAAAGGCCTCAGTCGGCTTTTGAATGTGGCTTCTAGAATTCTAGAAAAAGAGTTTTTCCAAGCTGTGAATCAAAAGAAGAGTTTAACTTCGTGAATTGAATACACACATCACAAAGCTGTTTCACAAGTAGCTTCTTTCTACTTTTTATTTTGGAAAATTCAATTTTTCACTATTGGCCTCAGTGATATCCGAAACGTGTTTTCACAGATTATACAAAAGGAAAGTTTCCAATCTACTTAATCAAAAGAAAGTTTGGACTCTGTGAGCAGAATCCACACATGGCAAAGTAGTTTTACAGATAGTTTCTATTTTTTCTTTTCTTTTCTTTTTTTATCACTACATATTTGGTTTTCCACTGACGGCCTCTGTGGGCTCTGAAACGACCCTTCACAGATTCTCCAAAAAGAATGTTTCCAACCTTCTGAATCAACATAAAGGTTTAACCCTCTGAACTGAACCCACCTATCACAAAGCAATTTCACAGATACCTTCTTTCAAATTTTTAATCACGGGATATTCAGTTTTTCATGATAGGCCTCAGTGGGGTCTGAAATGTCCCTTCACAGATCTACAAAAAGAGTGTTTTCAACCTGCTGAATTAAAAGAAAGATTTAACTGTGTGAACTGGTTCCACACACGGTAAAGCAGTTTCACAGATTGTTTCTTTGTAATTTTTGTCATGGGGCATTGGATTTTTCACTATAGGCCTTCATGGGCTCCGAAATATGCCTTTGCAGATCCTGCTAAAAGTTTTTTTAACCTACTGAATCAAATGTAAAGTTTAACTCTGTGAGCTGAATCAACACATCACAAAGCAGTTTCACAGATATCTTCTATGATTTTTTAAATCTTGGGATATTCTTTTTTTTTTTTTCTATAGGCCTCAGTGGGCTTCAAAATGTCCCTTTGTAGATTCTACACAAAGAGTGTTTTCCTCCTGCTGAATCAAAAGAAAGGTTTACCTATGAGTGGCTGAATCCACACATCACAAAGGAGTTTCACAGAGAGTATTTTTCTAGTTTGTATCACGGGATATTTATTTTTCACCATAGTCCTCAGTGGTCTCTGAAATGTCCTTTTTCAGATTCTACAAAAAGGATGTTTTCATCTTGCTGAACCAAAATAAAAGGTTTAACTCTGTGAACTGATTCCACACATCACAAAGCAGTTTCACAGATAGTTTCTTTCTACTTTTCATTGGGAGATATTCAGTTTTTCAATATAGGACTCAGCGGGCTCTGAAATTTTTCTTTTGCAGAAACTGCAAAAAGAGTGTTTCCAAGCTGCTGAGACAAAAGAATGAATCCATACATGATGAGGGAGTTTCACGGATAGCTTCTTTTTGTTTTTATCATGGGATAATTGTTTTTTTATATAGGCTTCTGTGGGCTCTGAAATGTTCCTTCACATATTATAAAAAAGAGTGTTTCCAACCTCCTGAATCAAAAGAAAGGTTTACCTGTGTGAGTTGAATCCACACATGGTGAAGCAGTTTCATGCGTAAATTCTTTCTAGATTTTTCACATGATATTCAGTTTGTCACCATAGGCCTCAGTTGTCTTTGAAATGTCACTTTGCAGATACTACAAAAAGTTTTTCCAACCTACTGAATCAAAAGAAAGCTTTATCTCTTTGAGCTGAATTCACACATCAAAAAGCCGTTTCATAGATAGTTTCTTTCTAGTTTTTATCTTTGGATATTCAGTTTTTCACTACAGGCTTCAGAGTGCTCTAAGTGTCCCTTCAAAGATCCTACTAAAATAGAGTTTCCAATGGGCTGAGTCAAAAGAAATGCTTAATTCTGTGAGCTATCCAAACATAGCAAAGCAGTTTTACAGATGGCTTCTTTCTAGTTTTGATTGCAGGATATATTCATTTTTTTGGTATAGGCCACAGAGGGCTATGAAATATCCCATCGTAAATTCTACAAAAAGAGTGTTTCCAACCTTTTGAATCAAAAGAAAGTTTATCTCTGTGAGCTGAATCCATACATTACAAAACACTTTCACAGATACTTTTTTCTTTTTTCTTGTTTTTATCATGGAATATTTGGTTTTTCACTAAAGGCCTCAGTTGGCTTGGAAATGTCCGTTTGCAGATTCTAAAAAAAAAAAAAAAGTGTTCCCAACATGCTGAATGAAAAGGGAGTTTAACTCTGTGAGTTTAATCCACACATGGCAAAGCAATTTGACAGATAGCATCTATCTAGTATTTACCCTGGGATATTCTGTAGGCCTCAGTGAACTTTGAAATGTCTCTTTGTTGATTCTCCAAAAAGAGTGTTTCCCTCCTGCTGAATCAAAAGGAAATATTAAATCTATGAGCTGACCCCACCTATCCCAAGGCAGTTACACAGATATAATTTTATTAGTTTTTATAATAGGGTATTCTCTTTTTCACTATAGGTCTCAGTGGGCTTTGAAATGTCCCTTAGTAGTTTCTACAAAAACAGTGTTTCCAACTTGCTGAATGAAAAAAAAGTTTTAACTCTGTGTGCTGAATCCATCCATCACAAAGCAGGTTCACAGGTAGCTTTTTTCTAGTTTTTTACTGCAGGCCTCATTGAAATCTGAATTGTCCCCTTGCAGATTCTACATAAAGAGTGTTTCCAACTGGCTTAATAAAAAGAATATTTTAACTCTGTGAGCTGAATACCCACAATACAAAGCAGTTTCTATGATAGATTCTATTTTATCATGAGATATTCTGTTTTTTACTATGGGACTCAGTGGGCTTTGAAATGTCCCTTTGAAGATTCTACAAAAAGAGTGTTTCCAACCTGCTGAGTAAAAAAAGTTTTAACTCTGTACCTGAGTCCATACATCAAAAAGCAGTTTCACAGATCCCTTTTTTCTAGGTTTTATCATGAAATAGTCAGTTTTTCACTATAGTCTTCAAATTTTCCTTCCATGGTTTATACAAAAAGATAGTTTCTGACTTGCTGAATCAAAAGAAAGGTTTAAATCTGTGAGCTGAATCCATACGTGGCAAAGCAGTTGAACAGATAGCTTCTTTCAAGTTTTTATCACTGGATATCTGCTTTTTACTACAGGGCTCAGTGGGCTCCAAAATGTTTCTTCGGAGATTCTACAAAAAGAGAGTTTCCAACCTGCTAAATCAAAAAAATTTAACAATGTGGCTGAGTCCACACATGAAAAAAGCAGATTCATAGATAGCTTATTCCTACTTTTTAATCACGAGATACTCAGTTTTTAACTACAGGCCTCTGTGGTCTCCAAAATGTCCCTCCACCAATACCACAAAAAGAGTGTTTACAAATTTGTGAAGGAAAATAAAGTCTTTACTCTGTAAGCTGAATCCACACACCACAAAGCCCTTTAATATATAGTTTCTTTCTAATTTTTATTGTGGGATATTCTGTTTTTCACCATAGACCTCAGTGTCTTCCTTTGCAGATTCAACGAAAAGAGTGTCTCTAACCTGCTGACTTCACAGAAAGGTTCAACTCTGAGAGCTGAATTCACAATGGTAAGGAGTTTCACAGATAACTTCTTTCTAGTTTTTATCACATGATATTCAGGTTTTCATTGAAGGCCTCACCGGGCTGTGAAATGTCTTTTTGCAGAATCTAAAAGAACACTGTTTCCAACCTCCTTAATTAAAAGAATAATTTAACTCTTTGAGCTGAATAAACACATCACAAAACAGTATTACTGTTGGATTCTTTTTAGTTTTTATTGTGGGATATTCTGTTTTTCACTATAGGTCTCAGTTTGCTCTGAAGTGTCCCTTCAGAGATTCCACAAAAATAGAATTTCCACCAGAGTGAATTAAAAAAAAAGGTTTATTCTGTGAGCTGAATCCACCCATTGCATAGCAGTTTTACAGATAGCTTCTTTCTAGTTTTTATTGTGAGATATTTGATTTTTCACTATAGGACTCAGTGGGCTTTGTAATATTTCTCAGTGGTTTCTACAAGAAGAGTGATTCCAACCTGCTGGATCAACAGAAGTTTATTTCTGAGAGCTGAATCCACATATCACAACACAGTTTCACAGATAGCTTTTTTCCAATTTTTATTGTGGGATATTTGGTTTTTCACTGTAGGCCTAGTGTGTTTTGAAATGTCCCTTCACAGATTCTACAAAAAGAGTGTTTCCAACATGCTAAATCAAAAGGTTTAATTCTGTAAGCTGAATCCACACATGGCATAGTAGTATCACAGATAGCTTCTTTCTAGTTTTTATCACAAGATTTTTCTCAGTGGGCACAAAAATGTTCCTATGCAGATTCTACAAAAGAAGTGTTTTTAACTTTGTGATTCAAAAGAATGATTTAACATCATTAAAGATGCTGCTGAAGGTACACATCACAAAGCAGTTTCATAGATAGCTTCTTTTTAGTTTTTATTGTGGGATATTCAGTTTTTAACTATAAGCCTCCTTGGGCTTCCAAATTTTTCAAGTGATTTCCATAAAAAGAGTATATTCAACCTCCTGTATGAAAGAAAACGATTAACTCCTATAGCTTTATACTATAGGCCTTAGTGTGGTCAGAAATGCACCTTCGCAGATTCCACAAAAAAAGTGTTTCCAACCGGCTAAATCAAAAGAAAGGTGCAATTCTGTGAGCTGAATCCACACATCAGAATGTTGTTTCACAGATAGCTTCTTTCTAGTTTTTATCACAGGAGATTCAGTATTTCATTATAGGCCTTAGTAAGCTATGAAATGTCTTTATGCAGAGCCTATAAAAAGAAGTGTTTCCAATGTGCTGAATCAAAATAAAAGTTTAACTCTGTGAGCTAAATACATACAGTGCAAAGCAGTTTCACAGATGGCTACTTTCTAGTTTTTGTCATGATATATTCTACTTTTCACTATAGGCCTTAATGAGATCAGGAATGCCCCATTGCAGATTAAACAAAAAATGTGTTTCCAACCTGCTGAATCAAAAGAGAGGTTTAACTCTTTGAGCTGAATCCACATGTGGAAAAACAGTTTCATCGATAGCTTCTTTCTAGGTTTTATTATGGAGTATTCGGTTTTTCTCTATTGGTCTCACAGGGCCCCCAAATGTCCCTTTGCAGATTCTACAAAAGGAGTGTTTCCAACGTGATGAATTAAAAAAAAAGGTTTATCTCTGTGACTTGAATAAAGATATCTCATGTGAGTTTCACAGATAGCTACTTTCTAGTTTTTATCACGGGATTTTTTTTTTTTTCTTTGTATCCCATACTGGGATCACTAAATGCCCTATTGCAGATTAAACAAAAAATGTTTTTCCAACCAATTGAATTAAAAGAAAAGATTTACTCTGTGTGCTGAATCCACACATGGCAAAGTAGTTTCACAGATAGCTTATTTCTAGTTTTTATGACTGCAGAGTCTGTTTTTCACTAGTGGCTTCAGTGGGCTCTGAAATGTTCCTTCACAGATTCCACAAAAAAGGTGTTTACAAACTGCCTAATCCAAAGGAAGGATTAACTCTTTGATCTGAATGCATGCATTACCTAGTAGTTTCACAGAGAGCTTCTTTGTATTTTTTGTTGCAGGATATTTGTTTTTTTCATAAAGGCCTCAGTGAACTCTGAAATGTCCCTTCTCAGATTCTACAAGAAGAGTGTGTTTAACCTGCTGAATCAAAAGAAAGTTTCAACTCTGTGAGCTGGATACACATATCACAAATCAGTTTCACAGATTGCTTCTTTCTAGTTTTTATTGCGAGATACTAGGTTTATGACTAATAGGCCTCAGTGGGCTCCAAAATGTCCTTTTGCAAATTCTACAAAAAGAATATTTCCAACCTGCTGACAAAAGAAAGGTTTAACTCTGTGAACTGAATTTGCACATCACAAAGCTGTAACACAATAGCTGCTTCCTAGTTTTTATCACAAGATATTCTAGTTTTCGTTTTAGGGCTCTTTGGGCTTGGAAATGTCCCTTTTCAGATTCTACAAAAAAAAAAAAAAAAAAAAAAAGTGTTCACAACCTACTGAATCAAAAGAAAGGTTTGACTCTGAGCTGAATCCACACATCACAAAGCAGTTTCACAGATAACTTCTTTCTAGTTTTTATCATGGGCTATTCTGTTTTTCACTATAGGCCTCAGTTGGCTCTGAAATGTTTTGCAAATCCTACAAAAAGAGTGTTTTAAACCTGCTGAATTAAAGCAAAGATTTAAATCTGTTAGCTAAATTCACACATGGTAAAGTAGTTTCACAGATATCTTATTTCTAGTTTTTATCACAGGATATTCGATTTCTCACTACAGGCCTCAGTGGAGTGTGAAATGTTTCTTCACAGATTCTTCAAAAACTGTGTTTCCAACATGCTAAATCATAAGTAAGCTTTAACTCTCTCTGCTGAATCCACACATTGCAAATCTGTTTCACAGATAGTATCTTTCTGGTTTTTATCATAGCGTATTTGATTTTTCGCTGTAGGCCTCAGTGGGCTCTGAAATGCCCCTTCCCAGATTACACAAAAAGCGTGTTTCCAAACTGCTGGTTCAAAAACCAAATGTTTAA
The DNA here is from genome assembly GCF_003255815.1 of Theropithecus gelada. NCBI lineage: Eukaryota > Metazoa > Chordata > Mammalia > Primates > Cercopithecidae > Theropithecus > Theropithecus gelada. Next base: position 90,902,836 of record NC_037672.1, on the reverse strand, counting down.
TACTGTGAGCTGAATCCAGAACTCAGAAAGCAGTTTCACAGACACATTCTTTCTAGTTTTCATTGCTTGATATTCAATTTTTGACCATTGTACCTCGTGGGTTCTTACATATTCGTTCCCAGATTCTACAAAAAGAGTGTTTCCAGCCTGCCGAATGAAACAAAAGGTTTAAGTCTGTGAGCTGAATCCACATCACATAAAGCAATTTCAAATATAGCTTTTTTCTAGTTTTTATTGAGGGATATTTGGTTTTTCAACACAGGCCTCAGAGGGCTCTGAAGTGTTCCTTTGCAGATGCTTGAAAAGAATGTTTTTAACCTGCTTAATCAAAAGAAAGGTTCCACTCTGTGATCTGAATCCACATATGGAAAAGTTGTTTCACAGATAGCTTCTTTCTATCTATAGAGAAAAACTGAATGTCTCAAGGTAAAAACTCTAAAGAAGCTATCTGTGAAATTGGTTTGCCATGTGTAGATTCAGCTGACAGAATTAAATTTTTCTTTGGATTCAGCAGGGTAAAAACTTTTTTTTTGTGGAGAATCTGTGAGGTGACACGTCAGATCCCACTAAGGCGTATACTGAAAAACTGAATATCCCATGATAAAAAATGCAAAGAATCTATCCGTGAAACTGCTTTGCCATGTGAAAATTCAGTTCACAGAGTTAAACCTTTTTTTTCATTCAGCAGTTTGGAAGCACTTTTTTGGTAGAATCTGGGAAGGGACATTTCTGATCCCACTAAGTCTTATAGTGAATAACTGAATAACCCATGATAAAAACTAGAAAGAAGTTATTTGTGTAACAGCTTTGTGATGTGTGGATACAACTCACAGAGTTAAACCTTTCTTTTGATTCAGCAGGTTGGAAACATTCTTTTTGTAGAATCTGCAAAGGGACAATTGGGAGGCCATAAATCTTATAGTGAAAAATAGAATACTCCCATACAAAAACTAGAAAAAAGCTATCTGTAAAACCACTTCATGATGTGGGGATTCATATCACAGAGATAAACATTTCTTTTAATTCAGTATGTTGGAAACACTCTTTTTGTAGAATCTGCAAAGTAACATTTGGGAATCTGATTAATGACATTTGGGAGCCCATTCAGGCCTATGGTGAAGAATGGAATATCTCCTGACAAAACTAGAATGAAGCTATCTGTGTAACTGCTTTGTGATATGTCTACTGATCTCACAGTGCTAAAACTTTCTTTGATTCAACAGGTTGGAAACACTCCTTTTGTGGAGTCAGCAAAGGAACATTTGGGAGCCCATTGAAGACTATAATGAAAAACTGAATATCCATAGATAAAAACTAGAAGAAACCTATCTGTGAAAATGCTTTGAAATGTGTGGATTAATCTCACAGAATGAAACCTTTCTATATGGAGAATATCCCTGTATAAAAACTAGAAATATTCTGTCTCTGAAATTGCTTTGAAATGTGTGGATTCATCTCAGTGAGTTAAGCCTTTCTTTTGATTCAACAGATTGGAAGCACTCTTTTTGTAGAATCTGTGAAGGGACATTTTGGAGCCAACTGAAGCCTAGAGTGAAAAACCAAATAACCATGCACAAAATCTAGAAAGAAGCTATCTGTGAAACCGGTTTGCAATGTGTGGATTTATCTAATAGAGGTAAACCATTCTTTTGAATCAGCAGGTTGGAAACTGTCATTTTTTGCATCTGTGAAGGGACACTTGAAAGCCCATTGAGGCCTATACTGAAAACCGAATATCCCCAGATAAAAGCTAGAAAGAATCGATCTGTGAAACCACTTTGTGAAGTGTGATTCATTTCACAGAGTTAAATCTTTCTTTTGATTCAGCAGGTTGAAAAAATTCTTTTGTAGAATATGTGAAGAAATGTTTAGGAGCCCATTGAGGCCTATATTGAAAACCAGAATATCCCCGATATAAACTAGAAGGAAGCTATATGTGAAACCCCTTTGTAATGTGTGGATTCATCTCACAGAGATAAACCATTCCATTGATTCACCAAGTTGAAAATACTTTTTTTATGGAAACTTGGAAAGGACATTTGGGAGCCCATTGATGCCTATAGTGAAAAACAAAATATCCCCAGATAAAATCTAGGAAGAAGCTATCAGTGAAACTGCTTTGTGATGTGTGGATTCAAATCACAGAGTTAAACATTTTTTTTTAATACAACAGGTTGAAAACACTATTTTTCTAGAAACTCTGATGGGACACTTGGGAGCCCATTGAGGTTTATAGTGAAAAATCGAGTATTCCCTGATAAAAACTAGAAAGAGCCTTTCTGTGAAAATACTTTGAGAGGTGCAAAATCATCTCAGTGAGGTAAACTTTTCTTTTGATTCAGGAGTTTGGAAACAATCTTTTTGTAGAATCTGCAAGAGGACATTCGGGAGCCCATTGAGGCCAATGTTGAAAAAGAAAAATATGTTCAAATAAAAATTAGAAAGCTTTCTGTGAAACTACTATGTGATGTGTACATTCACCTTGCTGAGGTTAAAGTTTCTTTACATTCAGCAGTATGGAAACACTGTTTTTGTCAAATCTGCAAAGGGATATTTAGGAGCTCATTGGAACCTACAGTGAAAAAGTAAATATTCAGATAAAAACTAGAAAGAAGGTTTTAGAGAAAATGCTTTGTGATGTGTGTATTCATCTCACAGAACGAAACCATTCTTTTGATTGAGCAGTTTGGATACATGGTTTTTGTAGATTCTCCAAAGGGATATTTGGGAGTGCATGGAGGCTTACGGTGAATAAGAAAATATTTTCAGTGAAAAACTGGAAGGAAGAAGTCTGAGAAAATTCTTTCTGTTGTGTGGATTAATTTCACAGATTTACACCTTTATTTTGATTCAGTAGTTTGGAAACACTGTTTTTGTCCATTCTGCAAATGGACATTTGGGGACTCATTGAGGCCAATTGTGAAAAAGCCATTATCTTAGAATAAAAACTAGAATGAAGGATCTGAGAAACCACTTTGTGACATGTGTCTTCGTATCGCAGAGTTAAGACTTGTTTTAATTCAGAAGCTTGGAAACCTTGTTTTTGTAGAGTCTGCGATGGGATATTTGGGAGTGCTTTGAGTACTATGGCGAACAAATATTTTCAGATAAAAGCAAGAAATAGGATTTCTGAGTAACTACTTTGTGATTTGTGCATACACTTCACAGATTTAAACCATTCTTTCCACTGAGAAGTTTGGAATCACTGTTTTTGTCCATTCTGTGAATGGATATTTGGAAACTCCTTGAGGCCAATGGCAAAAAACCAAATATCCCAGGATAAAAACTAGAAGGAAGCTATCTGAGAAACTGTTTTGTGGTGTGAGCATTCATCTCACAGAGTCAAACTTTTTTTCATTTAGCAGTTTGCAAACAGAGTTTTAATAGAATCTGCATAGGGATATTTGGGAGTGTATTGAGGCCTATGGTGAAAAAGAAATATCCTCAGATAAAAGCTAGAAAGAATCGTTCTGAGAAACTGCTTGGTGATGTGTGCATTCATCTCACAGAGCTAAATGTTTCTTTTGATTCAGCAGTTTGGAAACGCTGCTTTTGTGGAATCTGTGAAGGGATATTTGGGAGTGCTTTGAGACCTATGTTGAAAAAGGAAATCTCTTCAGGTAAAACCTGGAAAGAATCTTTCAGAGAAACTCTTTTGTGATATGTGCATTTATCTCACTGAGTTATACTTTCTTTTCATGGACTATTTTGGATACACTGTTTTGTAGACTCTGCGAAGGAGTATTTTGGAGCACATTGAGGTCTATGATGAAAAAGGATGTATCTTCAGATTAAAACCACAAAGAAGGTTTTGGAGAAACTTTTCTGTCATGTGTGCATTCATCTCATACATTTAAACCTTTCTTTTGATTGACCAGTATAGAAACACTCTTTTTATAGAATCTGTGATGGGATACTTGGGAGCACTTTGAGGCCTATGGTGAAAAGGAAATATCTTCAGATAAAAATTAGAAAGAAGAATTCTGAGAAACTGCTTTCCGATGTGTGCATTCCTCTCTCAGAGATAAACCTTTCTTTTGATTCAGCACTTCAAAAACACTCTTTCTGTAGGATCTCCCAATGTTTATTTGCATGTGCCTTGAGGCCTATGGTGAAAAACGAACTATCTTCAGAGAAAAACTGGAAAAAGGCTTTCTCAGAAACTGGCTTGTGATATGTGCATTCAACTCAGAGTTAAACCTTTCTTTTGATTGAGCAGTTTGGAAACACTATTTTCGTAGAATCTGTGAAGGGATATTTGGGAACACGTTGAGACCTAGGGTGAAAAATGAAATATCTTCAGACAAAAAGAAGAAAGAAGCTAAAAAGTAGACAGATGCTCTCTGAGAAACTGTTTGTGATGTAGGCCTTCCTCTCTTCGAGCTAAAGCTTTCCTTTGAGCAATTTTGAAAAACTTTTTTTTAGAGTCTGCAATGGTATATTTGGGATCCACTGACTCATATTGTGAAAGAGGAACTATCTTCAGATAAAAACTAAAAATAAACTGAGAAACCTGTTTGTGATGTGTGCATTCATCTCTCAGAGTTAAACCTTTCTTTTGAATGATCAGTTTGGAAACACTGATTTGTAGAATCTGCGAAGGGATATTTGGAGCACATTGATTCCTGTGGTGAAAAAAAGAGATACTTTTTGTTAAAAACTAGAAACAAACTTTCTGAGAAACCACTTTGTGATGTGTACATTCATCTCACAGAGGTAAACCTTTCTTTTGGTTGAGCACTTGGGAAATTCTGTTTTGGTAGAATCAGCAAAGGGTTATTTGGGAGAGCCCTGACACCTATGGTGAAAAAGGAAATATCTTCACACAAAAACTAGAAAGTTTTCTGAGAAACCATTTTGTGACAAGTGCATTCATCTTGCAGAGTTAAGCCTTTCCTTTGAGCAGTTTGGAAACCTTCTTCTGTACAATCTGTGAAGGGATATTTGGGAGCACATTGAGGTCTATGGTGAAAAAGGAAATATCTTCACATAAATCATAGACAGAAGCTTTCTGAGAAACTGCCTTGTGATGTGTGCATTCATCTCACACAGTTAAAATTCTCTTTTGATCGACCAGTTAAATGGATATTTGCACGTAAATTGAGGCCTGTGGTGAAAAAGGGACTAGCTTCAGAGAAAAACTAGAAAGAAACCTTCTGAGAAACTGCTTTGTTATGTGAGAATTCACCTCCTAGATTTAAACGTTTCTTTTGAATGAGCAGTTTGGAAACACTTTTTTTGTAGAATCTGTGAAGGGATATTTTGAGCTTATTGATTCCTGTCATGAAAAAATGATATTTTCAGTTAAAAACTAGAAACAAGCTTTCTGAGCTTTGTGATATTTGGGAATGCATTGAGGCCTGTGGTGAAAAAGGAAATATCTTCAGAGAAAAACTAAAATAAGCTTTCTGAGACATTGCTTTGTGATGTGTTTATTCTTCTTTCAGGTTAAAACTGTCTTTTGATTGAGAAGTTTCGAAGCACTGTTATTGAAAGATCTGCAGTGGGATATTTTGGAGTGCTTTGAGGACTGTGGTGAAAACAGAAATATCTTCAGAAAAAAACTAGAAAGAAGCTTTCTGAGAAACAGCTTTGTGATGTGTGCATTCCTCTGTCATAGTCAAAGCAGTCTTTTCATTGAGCAGTTTTCAAACACTGTTTTTGTAGAACCTGCAGAGAGATATTTTGGAGCACATTGAGAACTATGGTAAAAAGGAAATATCTTCACTAAAAACTGGAAAGAAGCTTTCTGAGAAACTGCTTCGTGAGGTGTGCATCCTTCTCACACAGTTAAACAACTCTTCTGAATGAGCAGTGTGGAAACCCTGTTTTTGTAGAATCTGGGAAGCAATAATTTGGAGCGTGTCAAGGCCTGTGTTGAAAAATTAAATATCTTCAGAGAAAAAGCAGAAAGAAGCTTTCTGAGAAACTTCTCTGTGGTGAGTGCATTCATCTCATAGAGAATTCTTTCTTTTAATTGAGCAGTTTGGAAACACAACTTTGGTGGAATCTGTGAAGGGATAATTGGTAGTGCTTTGAGACTTACGGTGAAAAAGGAAATATCTTCAGGTAAAAACTAGAAAGAAACGTTCAGAGAATCTGTTTTGTGATATGTGCATTTATCTCTCTGAGTTAAACTTTCTTTTGATTGACCACTTTTGGAACACTGTTTTGCAGATTCTGTAAAGCAATATTTTGGAGCACACTGAGGCCTATGGTGAAAAGGGATCTATCTTCAAATTAAAACTACAAAGAAGTTTCCAGAGACACCGCACTATGATGTATGCATTCATCTGATAGAGTTACAGCTGTCTTTTGATGGAGCAGTATGGAAACACTGTTTTCATAGAATCTGCGATGGGATACTTGGAAGTGCTTTGAGGCCGATTCTGAAAAAGGAAATATTTTCAGAAAAAAGTAGAATAAGCTTTCTGAGAAACAACTTTCTGATATGTCCATTCTTCTCTCCGGAGTTAAACCTTTCTTTTGATTGAGCTGTTTGAAAACAATATTTTTGTAAATCTGCAAAGGGATATTTGAGAGCGCCTTCAGGCCTATGGTGAAAAAGGAGCTATAGCTAGAGAATAACTAGAAAAAGGCTTTCTCAGAAACTGGCTTGTAATATGTGCATTCAACAACAGAGTTAAACATTTCTTATGATTCACTGGTTGGAAACACTGTTTTCATAGAATCTGCAAATGGATATTTGGGAACACATTGAGGCCTATGGTGAAAAAGGAAACATCTTTAGGTAAAAACTAGAAAGAAGTTTTCTGAGGAACTCTTTTGTGATGTGTGCAATCAAATCACAAACTTAAAAATTTCTTTTGATTGAGCACTTTGGAACCTCTGTTTTCATAGAATCTGCAAAGGGATATTTGGGAAAGCATTGAGGCCTATGGTGAAAAAGGAAATATCTTCACATAAAAATAGAAGGACTTTCTATGAGAAACTGTTTTGTGATGCGTTCGTTCATCTCACAGCGGTAAACCTTCCTTTTGACTGAACACTTTGGAAACATTGTTTTTGTAGAATTTGTGAAGGGATATTTGGGAGTGTTTTGAGGCCTATCGTGCAAAAGGAAATATCCTCAGTTAAAAACTGCAAAAAACTTACTCAGAAACTGGCTTGTGATGTGTCCAATCAACTCACAGAAGTAGAGTGTTTCCAAACTTCTCCATCAAAACAAAGTTTACATCTGTGAGATGAATGCACACATCGTCTCTCTGAAAGCCTCTTTTTAGTTTTTCTTAGAAGATATTTAATTTTTCACCATAGGCCTCAATGCGCTCCCAAATATCCCCTTGCAGATTCCACAAAAAGAGTGTTTCCTAAATGCCCTATCAAAAAATAGCTTTACTCTGTAAGATGAATGCACACATCACAAAGCAGTTTCTAAGAAATCTTGTTTCTAGTTTTTATCTGAAGATATTTCCTTTTTCACCAAAGGTGTGAAAGCACTCCCAAATACCCCTTCACAGAATCTACAAATTTGTGTTTTCAAACTGCTCAATCAAAAGAAGTTTAACTCTGTCAGATAATACACACATAACAAACCAGTTTCTTCAAAAGCTTCTTTCTAGTTTTTACCTGAAGATATTTCCTTGTTCACCATAGGCCTCAAATCACTCTGAAATATCCCTTTGCAGATTCTACAAAACAAGGTTTTCCAAACTGCTACACCAAAAGAAAAGTTTAACTCCATGAAGCGAATGAACACACCAGAAAAGAGTTTCTCAGAAAACTTCTTTCTAATTTGACCTGAAGATATATCCATTTTCACCTTAGCCTTCAATGTGCTCCCATGTATCCCCTTGCAGATTCTGCAAAAACTGTTTTCAAACTGTTGCATCAAAAATAACTTTTAACCCTTAGAGAAAAATCCACACAACACAAAGCGATTTTCAGAAAGCTTCTTTTTAGTTTTAATCTGAAGGTATATCTTTTTTCAACATGGGCCTCAATACCGTCTGAAATCTCCCATTGAAGGTTATACAAAAACAGTGTTTCCAAACTGCTCAATCAAAGGAAATGTTCAACTGTGTGAGACGAAGGCACACATCACAAATAAACTTCTCAGAAAGCTTCTTTGTAGCTTTTATCTGTAGATATTCCCTTTTACAATATAGACTTCATTTCAATCCCAAATATCTCTTCATAGAATCTATAGAAGCTGTGTTTCCAACTGCTCTATTAAAACAAAGTTTAACTGTGTAAGATGAATGAACACATCACAAAGCAGTTTCTCAGAAAACTTCTTTCTAGTTTTTATCTGAATATATTTCCTTTTTCATCATAGGCCTCAATGCACTCCCTAGTATCCCTTGGCAGATTCTATAAAAAGAGTGTTTCCAAACAGCTCCAATAAAAGAAAGTTTTAACTCTGTGAGTTGAATGCACACATCACAAGCCAGTTTATGAGAAAGTATTTTTGTAGTTTTCCCCTGAATATATTTCCTTTTACACTGGAGTCCTCAAAGCACTCCCAAATATCATTTGGCAGATTATACAAAAACCAAGTTTCCAAATGGCTCAATGGAAAGAAAAGTTTAACACTGTGAGATGAATGCACACAACACAAAGCAGTTTTTCAGAAAGCATCTTTCTAGTTTCTATATGAGGATATTTCTTTCTTCACCTAGGCCTCAATGCACTCCCAAATATCCCATCACAGAGTCTACAAAAACGGTGTTTCCAAACTGCTCTCTTAGAATATAGGTTGAACTCTGTGAGAAGAATGCACACATCACAGTGTGGTTTCTCAGAAATCTTCTTTCTGGTTATGATCTGAAGATGTTTCCTTGTTCTGCATAGGCCTCACTGCACACAAAAATATCCCTTTGCAGTTTCCACAAAAACAGTCTTACCAAACCGCTCAATGAGAAGGAACGTTTAACTCTGCAAGATGAATTCACAAATCACAAAGCAGTTTCTCAGAAAACTTCTTTCCAGTTTTCATCTGAAGGTATATCCTCAGCCACCATAAGTCTCAATGCACTCCCTAATGTCCCTTCTAGGACTCGTGAAAGACAGATTTTCCAAACTACACAATGTAAAGAAAAGTTTCACTCTGTGACACGAATGCACATATCCCAAAGCAGTTTCTCAGAAAGCTTATTTCTAATTTCGATGTGAAGATATTTCTTTCTTCACCTCAGACTCAATGCACTCCTGATTATCCCACAGCAGATTCTACAAAACCAATGCTTCCAAACGGCTCTACCCTAAGGCAGATTTACTTCTGTAAGTGCAAAGCACACATCACAAAGCAGTTTCTCTGAAAGCTTCTCTCCAGGCTTCATCTAAAGATATTTCCTCTTTGACCATAGGCCTCAATGTGCTCCTGAATGTCCCTTTGCAGATTCCACAAAAACAATGTTCCCAAATTACTCAAAGAAAAGAAAGGTTTCACTCAGTGAGATGAATTCACACATTACCAAGCTGTTTCTCAGAAAACTTTCAAGTTTTTATCTGAGGATATTTCCTTTTGCAAATTAGGATTCAATGTGCCCAAAAAGCACCCTTCTCAGACTCCACAAAAACTGATCACAAAATGCTTAATCAAAAGAAAGGTTTAACTCTATGTGATGAATGAACAAATCACAAAGCACCTTCTTGGAAAGCTTCTTTCTAGTTTTTATCTAAGGACATTTCCATTTTCACCATAGACTTAAAAGCACTCTGAAATATCCCATTGTAGATTTTACACAAACAGTGTTCCCACTGTGCTCAATGAGAAGAAAGGTATAACTCTGTGAGCGGAATGCACACACGACAAAACAGCTTCCCTGAAAGCTTCTCTCCAAGTTTTATCTGAAGATAATTCTTTTTTCAGCTTAGGCCTCAATATGCACAAAAATATCCCTCTGGAGATTGAACAAAAACAGGGTTACCATACTGCTCCATGAGAAGAAACGTTGAACTCTGCGAGATGAATGCACACATCATAAAGCAGTTTCTCAGAAAGCTTCTTTCTAGGCTTCCTCTGAAGGTATTTCCTTGTTCTCCATAGGCCTCAATGTGCTCCCTAATGTCCCTTTACAGACTCGTGAAAGACAGAGTTTCCAAACTGCGCAATGTAAAGAAAGGTTTCACTCTGTGAGATGAATGCACACATCCCAAATACTTTCTCAGGAAGCTTCTTTCTACCTTCTATGTGAAGATATTTCTTTCTTCACATTTGCCTCAATGCACTCCCAAATATCTCACCACAGATTCTACAAAAACAATGCTTCCAAACTGCTCTATTCAAAGACATGTTTAACTCTGTGAGTGGAATGCAGTTTCTCTGAAAGATTCTCTCCAGTTTTTATCTAAAGATATTTCCTCTTTCACCATAGGCCTCAATGCACTCCTGAATATCCATTTGCAGATTCCACAAAACAGTGTTACCAAACTGCTCAATGAAAAGAAAGGTTTAACTATGTGAGATGAATTCACACATTACCAGCAGTTTCTTGCAAAGCTTCTTTCTAATTTTTATATGAGGGCATTTCCTTTCGAACCTTAGTATTTGATGCTCTCCCAAATAACCCTTCTAAGATTCCACAAAAACAGTGATTCCAAACTGCTTAATAAAAAGAAAGGTTTAACTCCATGAGATGAATGCCCAAATCAAAATGCATTTTCTCAGAAATCTTCTTTCTAGTTTTGCTCTGAAGACATTTCTTGTTCACCATAGGCGCCAATGCGTCTCATAATGTCCCCTTGCAGACTTGTGAAAGACGGAATCTCCAAACTGTGTAGAGTAAAGAAAGATTTAACTCTGTGAGATGAATGTACACATTATAAAGCAGTTTCTCAGAGAGCTTTTTTTTTAGTTTTTATCCGAAGATACTTCTTTCACCTCAGGCTTCAATGCTCACTGAAACATCTCTGTAGATTTTACAGTGTTTCCACACTAGTGAATGAGAAGAAAGGTTCCTCTGTGAGAGGAACATGCACATCACAAAGCAGTTTCTCTTAAAGCTTCTCTCCAGGTTTTATCTGAGGATATTTCCTTTTTCAGCATAGACCTCCATGCACACCAAAATATCCCTTTGCAGATTCCACAAAAACAGTGTTAGCAAACTGCTCAATGAGATGAAATATTTAACTCTGCCAAGTGAATTCACACATCAGAAAGCAGGTTTTGGAAAACTTCTTTCTAGTTTTAATCTGATATTTCCTTTTCCCCATAGCCTTCAAAGCACTCTGAAATATTCCTTTTCATATAGCTTAAAAAAATTATTCCAAACTGCTGAATCAAAAGAAAGATGTAACTCTTCAAGATGAATGCACAAATCACAAAGCAGTTTCTCAGAAAGCTTCTTTCTAGTTTTCATCTGAAGATATTTCCTTGTTCACCATAGGCCTCAATGCTCCCCCAAATATCCCTTTGCAGATTCGTCAAAGACAGGGTTTACAAACTGCGCAATCTAGAGAAAGGTTTAATTCTTTGAGATGAATGCACACATCACAAAGTTGTTTCTTGGAAATTTTCTTTCTAATTTTTTTCTAAGGATATTTTCTTTATCACAATAGGCTTCAATGAGCTCCCAAATATCCCTTCTCTGATTCCACAAAAACAGTGATTCCAAACTCCTGAATGAAAAAAAGATTTAACTCTTTGAGATGAATGCACCCATCACAAAGCAGTTTCTCTGAAAGCTTCTTTCTAGTTTTCATGTGAAGTTATTTCCTTTCTCACCATAGGCCTCAAGGCATCCCCAAATGTCCCTTCATGGCCTCATGAAAGACAGAGTTTCCAAACTGTAAAGTGTAAGGAAAGGTTTCACTCTGCGAGATGAATGCACACATCTGAAAGCAGTTTCTCACAAAGCTTCTTTCTAGTTTCCATGTGAAGATACTTCTTTCTTCACCTGTGCCTCATTCAGGTCAATGGCCAAAAATCAATTATCCCAGGACAAAAACTAGAAGGAAGCTATCTGAGAACCCGCCTTGTGAAGTGTGCATTCATCTCACAGAGTTAAACCTTTCATTTCATACAGCAGTTTGGAAACACTGTACTTGTAGAATCTGCAAAGATATATTTGGGAGTGCACAGAGGCCTATGGTGAAAAAAATGTGTCTTCAGGAAAATATAGAAAGAAACTTTACCAAAAACTGCTTTTGGATGTGTACATTCATTTCACAGAGTTAAACTTTTCTTTTGATTCAGCAGTTTGGAAACACTGTTTTTGCCCATTCTGTAATGGACATTTCTAGCTCTTTGAGACCAATAGTGAAAAAGTGAATATCCCATGATAAAACAAGAAGGAAAATATGTGGGAAACTGATGTGTGCATTCATCTTGCAGTGTTAAAGTTTTTTTTTTAATTCACCAGTTTGGAAACACTGGCTTTGTGCATTTTTCAAATGGACATTTGGGAGCTCATTGAGGCCAAGGACGAAAGTGGTTTCTCAGAAAGCTTCCTTCTAATTTTTATCCCTAGAAATTTTCTTTATCACCGTATTGCTAAATGTGCTCTGAAATGCCTATTCACAGAATGTACAAAAAGAGTGTTTCCAAACTGCTGAATCAAAGGTCAGGCTTAACCCTGTGAGATGAATGCACACATCAAAAACCAGTTTCTCAAATAGCTATCTTCTAGTTTATATCTCAGGATATTGGCATTTTTGGCGTTGTCCTCATGAACTCCCGAATATCCCTTTGGAAATTCTACAAAAGGAGAATTTCTAGCCTGCTGAATGAAAAGAAAGTTTTAACTGTGTGAGATAAATGCACACATAATAAAGCTGTTTCTCAGAAACATTCTTTATAGTTTTCATCTGAAGAGATTTTTCTTTATCACCATATTCCTCAATGCACTCTGAAATGCCCATTTGCAGAATGTACAAAAAGAGTGTTTTCAAACTGCTGAATGAAAAAGCAAGGTTTAACTCTGAGACATGAATGCACACATCACAAACCGGGTTTTCAGATAGCTTCCTTCTAGTGTTTATCATGGGACATTAATTTTTTCACCATTGACCTCCATGAGCTCCCAAATGTGCTTTTGCAGAATGGGCATAAACTGTTTCTGAACTGCTGAATCACTGGAAAGTTTTAACTCTATGAGATGAGTGCACACGTCACAAAGCAGTTTCTCAGAGAGTTTTTTCATTTTTTATCTGAAGATATTTTATTTTCCAACATAGGCCTAAATGTGCACCAAAATAACCCCTTGCAAATTCTTGAAAAAAGATTTTCCAAACTACTGAATGAAAAGTTTAACAATGTGAAATGAATGCACACATCAAAAATCGGTTTCTCAGATACATTTCTTCTAGTTTTTATCCTGAGATGTTTGGTTTTTTGAAATTGACATAATTGAGCTTTGAAATGTACATTCAAACAATGGACAAAAGCAGGGTTTCCGAATTGCTGAATGAAAAGAAAGGTTTAGTTATGCTAGATGAATGCACACATCTCATATTGGTTTTTTAGTTTGCTTCCTTCTAGTTTTTCATCCTAGGATATTTGTTTCTTCACCTTTGGCTTCAGTGAGCTTCCAAACGTCCATTTGGAGAATGGACAAAAACAGTTTTTCCAAAAGGCTCAATCCAAAGAAAGGTTTAACTCCCTGAGATGAATGCACACATCACAAAGCAGGTTCTCAGAGATGTTATTTATAGTTTTTATCTGAAGATGTTTTCATTTTCCCTGTAGGCCTTACTGTGCTCACAAGTATCCTTTCACAGATACTACAAAAAGAGTGTTTCCAAATTGTTGAATCAAAAGGATGGTTTAACTCTGTGACATGAATGCACCCATAACAAAACAGTTTTCCAGAAAGTTTCTTTCTAAAGTTTTTTTTTTTTTTGAGACGGAGTCTCGCTCTGTCGCCCAGGCTGGAGTGCAGTGGCCGGATCTCAGCTCACTGCAAGCTCCACCTCCCGGGTTTACGCCATTCTCCTGCCTCAGCCTCCCGAGTAGCTGGGACTACAGGCGCCCGCCACCTCGCCCGGCTAAGTTTTCATATTTTTTAGTAGAGACGGGGTTTCACCGTGTCAGCCAGGATGGTCTTGATCTCCTGACCTCGTGATCCACCCGTCTTGGCCTCCCAAAGTGCTGGGAATACAGGCTTGAGCCACCGCGCCCGGCCTCTTTGTAATTTTTAATTGAAGATATTTTCTTTTTCACCACAGGCCTCAATGTACTTCCAAATGTCCCTTCATACATTCTGCAAAAACGGTGTTTCCAAACTGCTGAATGAACAGAAAGGTTTAACTCTGTGAGATGAATGAACTCATCAAAAATCAGTTTCTCCAATAGCTTCCTTCTAGTTTTTATCCTGGGATATTCACTTTTTCACCATTGGCCTCAATGAACACCAAAATGGCCTCAATGAGTTCCAAAGGTCCATTCGGAGAATGGACAAAAATAGTTTTTCCAAACTGCTGAATGAAATGAAATGCTTATCTCTGTGAGATGAATGCACACATCAGGAAGCAGTTTCACAGATAGCTTACTTCTAGTTTTTAATCCTAGGATATTCACTTTTTCCCCATTGGCCTCAATGAACACTGAAATGTCCATTTGCAGAATGGACAAAAACAGTTTTTCCAAATGTCTCAATCAAAAGAAAAGTTTAACTCTGCAAGATGAATGCACATATCGCAAAGCAGTTTCTCAGATAGCTTCTTTCTAGTTTTTATCCTTGGATATTTGCTTTTTCACAATTGACCTCAATGAGCTCCCAAATGCTGACTTACCAAATGGACAGAAACAGTGTTTCCAAACTGTTGAATCAAAAGAATGGTTTAACTGCATGAGGTGAATGCACACATGACAAAGCTGTTTCCCAGAAAGCTTACTTCTAGTTTTTATCTGGATATATTTTCTTTTTCACCATAGGCCTTAATGCGCTTCAAAATAACCATTAATACATTCTGCAAAAACAGTGTTTCCAAACTGCTGAATGAAAACAAACATTTAACTCTGCAAGATGAATGCACACATCACAAAGCAGTTTCTCAGATAGCTTCCTTCTAGTTTTTATCTGAAGACATTTTCTTTTTCTTTTTTTTTTTTTTTTTTTTACACTTCATTGTTGTTTTATTTTAAGAAATTGCTGCAACCACCACAGCCTTCAGCAACCACCACCCTTAGCGGTCAGCAGCCACCAACATTAAGGTGACGTTCTCCACCAGCAAAAAGATGACAGCTTGCTAAAGACACAGATGGTTGTTAGCATTTTTGACAGCACAGTGTTTTTAAAATTAAACAAAAACAAAAAAACAATAATACATTACGTTGTTTCAAATAGGAGGAGAATTTTGAAAGTTCAAGATTGAACAAATAAATGATAAATGTTTGAGATGATGGATATACTAATGACCCTGATCTGATCACTGTACAATATTTGTATCAAAACTTTACTAAGTATCCCATGATCATGTATAATTATTATTTGTTAATTAAAAAATAAAATAAAAAAATTGTTACTTCTCTTAAGTGGCCAAAAAGAAAATGGTATTAAATAAAGAAAAATGGTACATGTAAAAGTGTTTGCCACATTACTTTATAGCATAAGCTGTCCACCCTTGGCTTCAATCTGGAATTTCTTAATCCAGGGATGCTGAAAGAAGCAGTACCATTTAAATTCCTCAATCTAACTTACATCCAGCTTTTTATTACACCAGTAATCACTCCACTAAACCCAAAGTCTGTACTCATCCTCACCCACTTAAAAATTGAACAGTTTTAATCCAGGAGAAAGGGATGGCAATCCAGAGGAGAGCATGTTATGACAATCACTGGCACCCAGACTTTCCTTGTTTTTGATAAACTTAAACTTTGGGTGAGTCAATGTTTGAAACTCTCAAAAGCATTATAGTAATTTATTTGAAGGCTCTTTGTGATTTGCATACCAGGTTATATAAAACGTTAGGCTAGAGACTTAATCTCTAGAGGTCTGGCAAGTAACCACTATCATTTGGTGGGGAATAGGGGTGGGGCATGTCAATTTTCAGTTCTAATTTGTCCTCTAGTCAAGAACCCTGTACATCCTTTCTTATTATACCTCTCACTTTAGCAAGACTGCTTAACACACCGTGATGAGGGTTCTGCAAGAGAGGGAGAGCTATAGAGCTACCCAGTAAGAGTATTTTTATAGAATATGTAAAATCTAGTACTTTAATCTGAAATAAACAATAATGGGATGTTGAGGTTATTTTTTCCACCAAAGTTACCAAGAATTTTGAGGCAGTTTCTGTGAAAAACTGGAATACATTTTTGTTGCCTACTTCCTCTACCTAAAAGGTGAGTGAAAAGATATGTAGGATCATTGCTATATTTTATTAAATTTAAGATGCTCCATTATTTTATTTTACACTAAGAAGGAGAAAAATGCCTCCAATTAAAGTGACAATGTATTATCACTTAGAATTTATACATTTGCATCTTACTAAAAATTCTTTTAGACTCATTTTAGATATAGATTTTATTATACATTATAGTTTTCTGTTTATGTTCCTTTCTATGTGCATAATAAAATTCCAATGCTGATTCATGGTATAATCTTTTTGAAGACACTTTAAAAAGCAATTAAACTCAATCTTTATTAGTGTCACCCTTATATGTAACTCTGGGGAAATGACAACAACATAAACAGCTATGACCTAGTTTGAATATGTGCAGGTGAGCAATCACTTCACAAGCACTCCCTAGCTGTAACAACCGTAAGACACATTCCAGTTCAAAAGATAAAATATGTGCAT
This sequence comes from Theropithecus gelada, assembly GCF_003255815.1. Taxonomy (NCBI): domain Eukaryota; kingdom Metazoa; phylum Chordata; class Mammalia; order Primates; family Cercopithecidae; genus Theropithecus; species Theropithecus gelada. The sequence continues at coordinate 90,886,132 of NC_037672.1, read as the reverse complement.
CACAGAAGCAGTGAAATACAGCATTTGGGGATGAATAAAGTCTTCCTATTGGAGATATTTTGAGTGTATTAGCCTTATTCTGCATCTCCCTCGAAAAGTCTGTTGGCCTTTGAATACAACTTTGTGCCAGATTTTGTACAGAAACCTAAAGAGGTGGCAATCTTACACTGCCGGAGTCATCAGAAAGGAAAGGAAAGGGAAATAGAAGGGAACTGCCAAGTGGATATTGAAGCCAAAAGAGTCACAAGGCAGGGCCCTCCGTTAGAAATGTTTATAGAAGGACCCCTAGTATGGGGTAATCCCCTCTGGGAAACCAAACCCCAGTACTCAGCAGAAGAAATAGAATGGGGAACCTCATGAGGACATAGTTTCCTCCCCTCTGGATGGCTAGCCACCGAGGAAGGAAAAATACTTTTGCCTGCAGCTAACCAATGGAAATTACTTAAAACCCTTCACCAAACCTTTCACTTAGGCATTGATAGCACCCATCAGATGTCCAAGGTATTATTTACTGGATCAGGCCTTTTCAAAACTATCAAGCAGATAGTCAGGGCCTGTGAAATGTGCCAAAGAAATAATCCCCTCCACTGCAGGCCATATATTTCAGTCCCTGTATCTTTAACCTCCTTGTTAAGTTTGTCTCTTCCAGAATCAAAGCTGTGAAACTATAAATGGGTCTTTAAATGGAGCCCCAGATGCAGTACATGACTAAGATCTACTGTGGACCCCTGGACCAGCCTTCGAGCCCATGCTTCGATGTTGGTGACATCAAAGGCACTCCTCCCAAGGAAATCTCAACTGCATGACCCCTACTATTACCCAAATCAGCAGGAAGCAGCTAGAGAGCTTATTGGCCAACCTCCCCAACAGCACTTGGGTTTTCCTGTTGAGAAGGGGGACTGAGAGACAGGACTAGCTGGACTTCCCAGGTGGACTAAGAATCCCTAAGCCTACCTGGGAAGGTGACGGCATCCACCTTTAAACATGGGGTTTGCAACTTAGTTCACACCCTACCAATCAGGTAGTAAAGAGAGCTCACTAAAATGCTAACTAGGCAAAAACAGGAGTTAAAGTAATAGCCAATCATCTACTGCCTGAGAGCACAGTGGGAGGGACAGTGATTGGGATATAAACCCAGGCATTCGAGCCAGCAACGGCTACCCACTTTGGGTCCCCTCCCTTTGTTTTGGAGCTCTGTTTTCACTCTATTAAAATCTTGCAACTGAAAAAAAAAAAAAAAAAAGACTGCCAGATCCTCACATTTAAGATAATGCTACTCTCTATCATAAACTTTGAGTGGCTTTTGTAGTTAGGGGAGTGCAGTCATGACTAATTGACATCCTACACCCACCTCCCTTACGTAGAGATGGTTTGGTTTCAGAATATGTATTTCATTCCACACAAATCCATATGCATAGTTTTGGTATGTCATTATAGTCCGAAGATGAAGGTGGCCCAAAGCTTAAAATTTCTAATCAGATGCTTGCAAGTGGTTGTTAAAACCTTCCACAAAGTTTGGATATTTAAAAGGAGATTCAAAGGTAAGTTTGGAGGTGGAGCTTAGATGCTAATGAGAGACAAATTGATATCAATAGAACACAGGAGAAATTTGGTTATTTCAGTGAGAAATCAAAAAGAGAGAAAATGGAGAGAAGACAAAGGTATTTTGTGAGGTGACATTTCTCCAGAGTATTCCTAATTAAAGCAGATGAAAGTTCCTTTTAAAGGCCTTAAAGTTGCTTTTGTTTGTGTTACTGCACACTTGCTTTGTCCTCTAGTGAATAGTATCCTTTGGAGTCTGAATGGCTAAGATCCAGCACTATCTGGCCAGGAAGAGCTCTAGAAGGAGGCAAGTGGGTCTTGCATTGTCAGGTGGATGTGACTGAGAACTGTGGGAGTGAGGGGCTCCAGCCTGGGACTAGGTGCGTTAGCTTTGTGGTTCATGAAGATGGAAAACCAGAACTGGATGCTGCAGGAGAAAGAACCATGGCCAAGGTCTGTATTGGTCTAGCAAAGACAAGAGGAGATCATTGCTTAAAACACAGAATGAGATGCATGCACAGGAATGAAACCGAAGTGTTCTATCAGCTGTTGTCCAGGAGAGTCAAAATTAATTCTTGTGTAAGACTCCCAGGCTGGAGCCCCTCACCCCCATAGTTCTCAGTCTACCTAAAAGGTGAGTGAAAAGACATGTAGGATCACTCCTACATTTTATTAAATTTAAGATGCGCCATTATTTTATTTTCCACCAAAAAGGAGAAAAAATGCCTCCAATTAAACTGATAATGTATTATCACTTAGAATTTATACATTTGCATCTTACTAAAAAATTCTATTAGACTCATTTTAGATATAGATTTTATTATACATTAAAGTTTTCTGTTTATGTGCCTTTCTATGTGCATAATAAAATTTCAATGCTGATTCATGGTATAATATTTGTGAAGACACTTTAAAAAGCAATTAAACTCAATCTCCATTAGTGTCACCCTTGTATGTAACTCTGGGGAAATGACAACAACATAAACATAACCTGGACATAGTGAGCAACATGTAACCAATGCTTGATCTCACTCATTCAGTTGGCTATAAGTATCTGGCTTTATTTCTGGGTTCTTTATTCTGTTCCATTGGTCCATGTGCTCATTTTTATACCAATACTATGTTGTTTTGGTAAATATAACATTGTAGTATAATTTAAAGTCAGGTAATGTGATGTCTCCAGATTTGTTCTTGGTTCCACAGGAATTTTAGGAATCTTTTTTCTAGTTCTGTGAAGAATGATGATGGTATTTTGGTGGAAATTGCATTGAATTTGTAGATTGCTTTTGGCAATATGGTCATTTTCACAAATTGATCTTACCCATTCATGAACATGGGATGTATTTCCATTTGTGTTGTCTATAATTTCTTTCAGCAGTGTTTTGTAGTTTTTCATGTAGAGGTTTTTCACCTCCTTGGTTAGGTATATTCATAAGTATCTTACTTTATTTTTGCAACTGTGTAAAAAGGGGCTGAGTTCTTGATTTGAGTCTCAGCTTGGTCACTATTGGTGTATAGCAGTGCTACCAATTTGTGTACGTTGATTTTGTATCTTAAACTTTGCTGAATGCATTTATCAGTTCTGGGAGCTTATTGGATGAGGCTTTAGGGCTTTTAGGTATACGATCATATCATCAGTGAGTAGGAACAGTTTTCCTTCCTCTTTACCGATTTGGATGCCCTTTATTTCTTTGTCTTTTCTAATTTCTCTAGCTAGAACTTCTGATACTATGTTGAATAGAAGTGGTGAAAGTCAGCATCCTTGCCTTGTTCCAGTTCTCAGGGGTAATGTTTTCAACTTTCCCCCATTCAGTATAATGTTGGCTGTGGCTTTGTCATAGATGGCTTTATTGTCTTGAGGTATGCCCCTTCTTTTTTTATGTATTTATTTATTTAATTATTTATTATTATTATTATACTTTAAGTTCTAGGCTACATGTGCATAACTTGCAGGTTTGTTACATATGTATACTTGTGCCATGTTGGTGTGCTGCATCCATCAACTCATCAGCACCCATCAACTCGTCAATTACATCAGGTATAACTCCCAATGCAATCCTTCACCTCCCCCCGCCATGATAGGCCCCGGTGTGTGATATCCCCCTTCCCGAGTCCAACTGATCTCATTGTTCAGTTCCCACCTATGAGTGAGAACATGTGGTGTTTGGTTTTCTGTTCTTGTGATAGTTTGCTAAGAATGATGGTTTCCAGCTGCATCCATGTCCCTACAAAGGACACAAACTCATCCTTTTTTATGAATGCATAGTATTCCATGGTGTATATGTGCCACATTTTCTTAATCCAGTCTGTCACTGATGGACATTTGGGTTGATTCCAAGTCTTTGCTATTG